>NC_141182.1:42037500-42135000 GCF_055505025.1 Bos grunniens | reverse complement strand
GGGACATTTCCAAGTGAAAACAGCATTGGCAAGGTGACTAGTTCAGAGGGCCTTCAAACTTGAAGCAGAAATTTGGTTCCTGCTGGAGCCAAAATGAATTCTGTGGAATTAGCTCATAGGCTGCCCTTGGAAAATACTCATCGTGCATCACTTTTCTTAGAGATAAGACATTTCCTCATCCCCCAAGGTGCCAGGATCTCTAAGTTGACATAATTCTGCACAAATCACTCCGGTGGTGTAACTTAGAGTGTCCCAATCCCCTTTGGACCCTGGCCTTTGTAACTGGGCCATCACTCACTTAGTTTCACCTTATCTTAAATAAATGTAACCAGAAGGGACTTGTTCGGCTCGCCACCTCTTGAGTGATGTGAATTATTTATACGATCTTCATACGCATTCGTTAAACTGCACACAGCCAAGTGGAGAGAAGCTGTTTGTCTCTTGTTCAGCCAGAAGGGTAAGACCACAAGGTCGGGGTGTGTAGCAAGAGAATCCAGGAGCCTCTCCCTGGCTGGGTCATGTAGAGGAAGGATCAGCTCTTGTCTTTGTCAGGCTCCTGGTTAGCTGAGCTTCCGAGGGAGTTACTGAGGCTGCCAGCACAGGGAGGAGGAGATGGAGGTGTGGGTCCATCCCACAGCCTGCCCAGCCTGTAGCAATAAGCCCTGCAAAGCAGGCTCCAAAATACAGCCTCCCAGCCAGCAGAAAAGCATATACCTAAGAAAAGGCACCCAGGGAGGCTCAGACTGTAAAGAATTCACCTACAATGCGGGAGACCTGGGTTTGATCCCTGGATTGGGAAGATCCCCTGGAAGAGGGCATGGCAACCCACCCCAGTAGTCTCAGCTGGAGAATTCCCATGGGAGAGGAGTCTGGCGGGCTATAGTCCATGGGACTGCAAAGAGTTGGACGCGACTGAGCGACTCAGTACAGCACAGCACAAGAAACGGATATGCTGAAGAAGACTGACACTCCAGGGGAGTTTCCTAGAGATAAAATCAGTCTGGGGTGATCACCAAGACAAAAGCATGTTTCTGGTGAATTGGACATTCTGTTTAATGAAGCTTTAGCATGTGGCATTGAGAAAAGAATGAGCTTGGGAGTGGACAGTGCTGGGTGAGAGCTGTTCAGCCTCCCTGGGCTTCATCCACCCACCTTCCACATTGCCCAACTCCCACAATTGCCATGAACAGGAAATAAATGCAAAAATGTGTTCTAAGCTCTGAGATCCTATGTAATCATCAGTTAGACATTGATGCAAATTTCAAACAACAAAACAGAAAACCTTTGCGTTAAGATGTTCCTTTCTCATTATAATCCAGAGGTATTTCCCCAAGCTGTCAGCCTTCATTCTGAGCAGTAGTTCAGTTCAGTTCAGTCGCTCAGTCGTGTCTGATTCTTTGCGACCCCATGAATCACAGCACGCCAGGCCTCCCTGTCCATCACCAACTCCCGGAGTTCACTCATATTCACGTCCATCGAGTCAGTGATGCCATCCAGCCATCTCATCCTCTGTCGTCCACTTCTCCTGCCCCCACTCCCTCCCAGAATCAAAGTCTTTTCCAATGAGTCAACCCTTCACATGAGGTGGCCAAAGTACTGGAGTTTCAGCTTTAGCATCATTCCTTCCAAAGAACACCCAGGACTGATCTCCTTTAGAATGGACTGGTTGGATCTTCTTGCAGTCTAAGGGACTCTCAAGAGTCTTCTCCAACACCACAGTTCAAAAGCATCAATTCTTCAGCCCTCAGCCTTCTTCACAGTCCAACTCTCACATCCATACATGACTACTGGAAAAACCATAGCCTTGACTAGACAGACCTTTGTTGGTAAACTAATGTCTCTGCTTTTGAATATGCTATCTAGGTTGGTTATAACTTTCCTTCCAAGGAGTAAGCGTCTTTTAATTTCATGGCTGCAATCACCATCTGCAGTGATTTTGGAGCCCTCAAAAATAAAGTCTGACACTGTTTCTACTGTTTCCCCATCTATTTGCTGTGAAGTGATGGGACCTCAGTGATCAATGCAAAGAAATAGAGGAAAACAACAGAATGGGAAAGACTAGAGATCTCTTCATGAAAATTAGAGATACCAAGGGAACATTTCATCCAAAGATAGGCTCGATAAAGGACAGAAATGGTATGGACCTAACAGAAGCAGAAGATATTAAGAAGAGATGGCAAGAATACACAGAAGAACTGTACAAAAAAGATCTTCATGACCAAGATAATCGCGATGGTATGATATGATCACTCACCTAGAGCCAGACATCCTGGAATGTGAAGTCAAGTGGGCCTTAGAAAGCATCACTACAAACAGAGCTAGTGGAGGTGATGGAATTCCAGTTGAGCAGTAGTTAGGGCCGTGTAAATTTCCTGGTGTTTGAGATTTATTTGGAATTTAAGTTTAACAGGAACTTGTTCTGCTTTGCATGGGGCAATGAATATTCAACCTGGAAATGAAACTAAGGCCAAGAGAGAAAGAACTTACAAATGGATTAAGTATGTTGGGATCCTGCTAGAATTTACCACAAGGCAACACTGTCTATAGCATACAACCTAAACTCTGCTGTCTGCAAGAGCCTGGCGGGTGACCTTAGAAGCAAGATGAACTTGGCAGGAACAGGTCAAGTAAGTAAACGTCCCATAAAGGAGGCTTCTGCCATCCACCTCACAGCTCTCTGAGATCCGATCTAGTTTTTATGAGAAGCGTGAGATCCTACTTCTCATAAGAAATCTCCTGAATTTCAACCGTATTCAACTTTGAAAACGTTAGTAACACTATGCAGATCAAATGCAGCTCACCAGAAGTTTGCATCCCACCCTCCAACCATGGATTTGCTACTTATTTTTGTTCCTAGAGTTTTGAGTATTAGCACTCTCATCGTCATTCCTGATTCAGTGTCACTTCCAGATAAGGAAATCAGCTTGTCCCAGTTCGCCCAGAACTTTCTCAGTTTGAGCACTGGAAATCCCATGTCCTTGGAACCCTTCAGTCCCCAGCCAACTAGGGGCAACTGGTCACCCTGCTGCCTAAGAGAGGTCAGTATGTTCAGCTGATTGTTTCTGAAAAAATGATGACTCACCTGTTCTGGCATGAAAGTTACCTGTGGCATCAGACTGAAGTTGGGTTAAATCCCCTTTCTATCACTTACCACCTGGATGAGACTTTGGACACGTGCCTCAACTTTTCAGAGGCTAAGATCCTTGTATATAAAAGCCAATAGTAACAGCATCAGTCTCCCAGGCTGTTGAAATTATATGGGATGCTGACCATGAAATGGCAAGCCAAATACAGACAGTCATTAACACCAGTGAATGTTGGTGGTATGAGAGTGTTGTTCCTGACTGCTGATCAGAAACTCTGGACCTTCTGGGTTGTCCTCTGAAAGCTGCCTGCCCATCACATCTTTGGCTCTTTGGCCATGTCCTCTGAGGTCCAGCATCTAGAGAGTCTGTGATACTGGATTAGGAAAGCAGGCTTTACCTGCTCCTGTGAAGGGCTTTGCTCAGTAGAAGGACCTTGGTCTCCCATACATGCTTGGCTCTTTGAGGGACTTCACCCTGTTCCTGCAGGCGCTGGACCAAGTCAGGGTGCTGACCCAAAAGCAGGAAGTTTTCTGCCCGTACCCTTTTCTTGCTTCCTGGAAACTTCGAGCAGAAAGGGCTGGTCAACAGGCCTACTGACAACGTGTACTCTCTCTCCCCTGTTAAGGTAAATTGAAGTTACTGGAAATTTCTCCCACGGCTTCCAATAGATTTGCCATAAGTACTCTGCCTGGGAATATTATGTTACAGACTCTGGGCAAAGAGAAGAGAGAGTAATATTTTTGCATGTGTTTGTTTCCTGACAAACATCAAGTCTGTCGTATCAAGGCTTCCCATTAACCGAAGGTTGTTCTTACCAGCTTTCTATGATGTAACTCTTAGCCCCCCAGATCTACCAATTAAAAAAAGGGAAATGTCATGGAGATTCACTACATTTCTAAGGAGTGATTTGGGGCTATTGGATCTGTATTATAGGGCTTTCAAACTCAGTATTGAATAAATTTCAAAGACCCCAGGAGACAGAAATGGCTCCAAAGAGATTTTCCCCAGGGTCCCAAGATCTGTAAATCGAGATAATTCTACACATTGCTGCCGGAGTATGGAAATTACCAACAAAAGAAATTAAGAGCAGGAACCCCGTGATTAGACTAATGCATTGATCAAGGCGTTCTTCTCTGTTTCACTGCCGGCACGGCACATAAATAACATGTGGGCAATTACCGTGAGTAAATTATATGTGTTTTATAACCTTCCATGAACATTTTTCCTTAAAAAAAAACAAAAACAAAAACAAAACAAAGCAAGACAAAAATATTCCTCAGAAGAACTGAGTATCAGAGAGAAGACTGAAATAATTTTTAAATTTTTTTATGGGTGGGAGAATGGAGCGGGGCCAGGTGGATGCTGCTCTGTCACTGGGGTTGCGCTTGAGTTTGATTTCCTAGGTGGATATTCGGTGAACCTGGAGCTCTCTCCTTCCGCATGCTCTTTTCCCCAAGCTCCACAATCGGCCCTCTTTTGTACTATCTGTTTCTCCCTTTCCTTTTGCTCTTTGTGTCTCTGTCTCACTTGACCTCGACATCAAGATCTCTCCTTTTCACTTGAGAGTAAGACTTTTCCAATCCCAGCGCATGGCACTGGCGTCCTAGTCGATGGCCAGGGGATCACAGAGGTGGGGAGCAAGGCCACCACTTACATCTTTCAGCCGCTGCTTGGGTGTTTGATGCTGCTGTTGCATTTGAATGAACACCACTTGCAGAAAGGAACTTCCTAATGGGCTGGCCAAACAGCCCAGAGCCAGGACTCCCTCACTGAGCATCATTGCCCTGCAATGGACCAGCACAGCCCACCACTCCATCCACCAATCCGGAGAAGGGTCCCAAGGAGGCCACTGTGCCAGCAGTTCACTCTGCTTTGGAGCATGTGGGGATCAGCCTTTCAGAGGATGCCCATCTCTTTTTGAACCACTGGTCCAATCTGTATCCTGCTTTTGCTCCCTCCATCACAGCCTCAAGAATGCATCCACTTCATCTCTCCAAAACTCTTCTGCTACGGCCATGGCACTAGACTTAGTCCTGGCTCTCATACAGCTTGCTGCTTGGTGGGGGAGACAGAAATACAAACACACACTATCATACATCATCAAGTGTTGGGTGGGCCCTGTGCCCTTGCAGAGCCTCTAACTATGCCTCCTGGCATCTGGGGAGGTTTTTGCGGGTGCTCACATCTGAGTTGAGATTTACAGGTTGAGTTAGGATATTCCTAGTCCTCACCCAAACAAAGAAACAAATGAAAAATAGAAGAAAGTCCACTGTGATTTTTCCAACCCATGGCATCCTCCTCCATGCTATGCTTCTGCTCTGACCAAGTGCCAGCAGCCTTGCCTTCTACCCTCCTTGCTGGCTGGGGACCTTGCACTTCTGGGCAATGCTGATGGGTCACTGACACCAGAGACCCCAAGAATGGGGAGGATCAAAGCTTCCCCTATGAGCCAAGACAGGCTTAGTGCCAAAATAAACTAAGGTCTTTCTGTAAATGAAAGCTTTCACACCACTTGTCTCATCATTTTAAAATATTTGACCAATTTGGGCACAATGTAACCACTACTAAACATTCAGAGGCCACCCCATCAGTTGGATCTATGGCTCAGTCACCAACACCAGAAGTCTTCCCTGAGTCCTGGCAACTCTCCTGAAGGTATGGGCTTTAGAACTAGGTGGATCTGGGTTCCAATCCCAGTTTCACCTCTCCCTATATATACAATTGGACACCTTTCTAAGGATCTGGTCCCTCTTCCATGGGAAGGTGTGAGCAAATGTATAGCTCAATGTGATATCAAGTTTAGTCATATCAATAAAACGCCTAGTCTGGCTTCTGAAACATAGTGGATGACCAGTACGTGGATGCAAATTCCCTTCATCCTTCCTTACTGTGCATGCAAATTGTCCTCTCTCTCTCTTTGGGATGAGACTAGACTCATGAAGAAAACCAGCATGGAGTGGACGGAGATCTGCCAGAACTTCATGAAGATGTCCCTGGGTACCACCACCTCCCGGCCCTGTGGGTGCAGGCTTTCCCTTTCACCTCTGGAGACGAAGGACGCCACCTGTGATGGACAGAGCATCCATTTTTTGGTAATCTTTCCTATTGTGGCATCTTCTGAGGTCCTTAGTGTGAGAAGAAGTCATTTGCTCTCACGACTTAGAATCTACACTTGCCTCAGCTACGGAGGGCAGGATGCTCTTACCTTCTCAGCCTCTCAGCATCTCCCCAGGCATCTGCCTCCCTTCCTCAGAAGGACCTTTCCTGCCTTTCTGAGGTAGAGTCCAGAGCTCAGCCTTCTTACTTCTCCCTGTTCATTCTGGCTGACTGCACCAAAATATAAAAATCTTGATTTAAGTATTTTTGTATTCAAGGATCATACGCAAGTATTCATTTGAAGGTTCAGTGGCATTTTGAAATGAGAACATCGTATATAAAGATGTCAGCGATGGAGCCTCCCACCGTGAGGTTGAAAGAGAGAGAGGAACAAAATGAATAGAGGAGTTCCTGGGATCCAAGAAATTTTAACTTCTCATTATTTAGATTACCCTACATATAATTTTCCAATATTTGGTATTATAGACTTTTGAAGGTACTGGTTAAAATTACTTCATGCCTGACATCAATTTAGTCTTATTCATTATCTAGCTAAAATAAAACCTTAAAAATAGCTGATTAGAGTAAGTAAGCAATTTTCTGATAAATGCAAATTTCCCACCATTTCTAAAGGAGCGCTCACAGCAGACAGAAATAGAAGGGCCAGGGGGTAATGGTCCTCCAGTGTTTCAGCATCCTGTCGTGGTGCAATGTGGATTCGGAGATGCTCCTGGTGCTTACAGGATTCGATTGCGTTTAGAATGCACTTAGCTTTCCTCATCACCTCCTGCCTTCATGATGGACTGAACACTGTGGTGTTCATGGTGTGGTCTTGTCATGAACTCATGGCCTCAACTGCTGCTTCCAGTTTGTGAGCCCATGAACCATAGGATGGATATGTCCCTGTTGTTGAGTGTAAACAGATGCATCTCCACGTCTGATCTGGGCAGTTACACGGGGGGGTTCTTCCCCAGCCACACAAGCTACCCAATCTTACCTTCTCGAAACTCATGACTCCTCAGCCTGGTCTGACCCCAAACTCAACACCACAGGCCTGTTCTCCAACTCACAAATCCACACCTGGCACCTGCCTGCCTAGCAGCTATAGAAGCTGTCTACAGGGGACGCTCACTCTGGGATGATGTGGTCTAAGCAGGAGAAACCATCACCCCAGACAGACTCAGTGACTAAAGTCGGCCTCCATCTGCTTGTGGGCCATCATGGAGATGAGCAGCTGAGCCTGCACGTGCGGTCATCACTTGGAGAATTTGGGGAGGCTTGCCCTACACACAAGCAATTTCAGCTCTCAGGGTCTCTGAAGGTCTCTGAATTTCCCTACAGAGACACTCTTTAGAGTCAGGCATTTTCTGCAAAACCCCTAACGCCACATTTAGGTGTTTCCCCAGCCCTGTCTTTCCTGGCCCTGCCCTGTGGGTCTAGGCTGCTTTCAGGATCTGACACTGTTGCTCTACTGTCTCATCTGCTTTCCTATGATAAATGAGAGTGTGCTGCACCCCAGTTCTGACCAAGGGTATGGTGCTCAGGGGTCCACCAAAGGACAAAAAGGCAACAAGATAGCTACATGTGTGGTTAAAATGTTGAAATAGGGCTAGTTTCCTGGTTGTCAAAGAGGCCCCAGGGGTCCCCCACCACCCTGGTCACCCCAGCCACCATCCAGACCCCTGAATCACAATCTAGAAACCCAAGAGCCCGTGACTAGCAGGTTCCAATAATCTGCATCCATTTTGTTTGTAAAATAGAAGCTGTTAAACATTTTGGATAATAGCCCTCCTCCCTCCAGGCTTCCCAGGTGGCTCAGTAGTAAAGAATCTGCCTGCCAATGCAGGAGATACCAGAGATGTGGGTTTGATCCCGGGTCAGGAAGATTCCCTGGAAGGGGAAATGGCAACCCACTCCAGTATTCTTGCCTAGAGAATCCCATGGACAGAGGAGCTTGGCAGACTACAGTCCATGGGGTTGCATAGAGTCAGACACAACTGAGCACAGAACAGCAGCGGCCTTCTCTTTCCACAGAAAGGAAAAAGGTCTTCCTTTGGTATTTCACCCCCATCCCCAGGAATCCAAGACCCAACATCCCATCTCCCAGGGAGTGAAGTGTAGGAGGGGTCTGTGTTAAGAAGTGGACAACTGTCTGCTTTGAAAGTCATGAAAGTGAAAGTGATAGTTGCTCAGTTGTGTCCACCCAGGGACCGTAGCCTGCTAGGCTCCTCTGTCCATGGGAGTTTTGCAGTAGGAATACTGGAATAGGTAGCCCTTCCCTTCTCCAGGGGATCTTCCCTGACCCAGGAATCAAACCCAGGTCTCCTGCATTGCAGGCGTATTTTTTACTGTCTAAGCCACCGGGAAACCCATTGTCCACATTAGGTGAGTCTAACCTTGTACCTCACCTTGGGCAAAAGATAAGTCTCATCTGCAGAATGACCAGCAGATGTCAGGCTGACCACTGTACTCACTGGCCTTCACCAGAGGGGCTAAGGGTGACTTCCATGACTCCATGCATGGCCAGTCATGCTGGGGACCAGGGCAGCGGGATGACCTTGTTACTCCCCTCCCCCATCACTGTCTCCCTGCTGGCACTACAGACTTACCTTGCACTTTCCTCACCCTTCTCTTAGGTCCTTGCTGGGTATAGAATAACCTCACCATTTTTCCTCCAAAGTGTCAGCCTGTGAAAAACGCTATATGCTTGAAATCTCTAGAACTGTTTCTTCAAACAATTGGCTCTGCTATTTGGAAACTCCTTAGCTTAGAATCTACTCCCTGTTTCTTTCTCTGAATATTTCTGCTATGACAACTCCTTCATCAGATCAGTGAGGATGAGAGGCTCCAGTTTTCAGAGCTGAGGATCAAGGCCAAGGTGGAGGGAAGGGTGTGTGTGACCTTGTGAAGAGGTGTTGGCCAAGATACACAGGTTCCTCTTTCTCCTCTGACATCTCATTCTTTTCCTTCTTTGGGGAATTGGCCATTCTCCCTTCTCCATGTCTTGAAGGTTGAGAGGGAACCAAAGACATCCTCTCCAGCACAAATCTTGCATTACCTTGAGCAGCTTCATCTTCCAATTTCTTCCCACCAAAAGCAAATCCCCAGCCAACCACTGGTCCTAACTTTCCAGCACCACTTTCCAGAGGAATTTAACATGCCCACAGCCCGTGCCATCACCTTGACCACCATGATCCTGCCCACTGCTTCTTCTGGCTTTTGCTCAGTGTACCCAGCACTTGCATTCTTGGCCTGGTCAGTCCTACCCACCCCTCTGCCCTCTGCTTCTTCCTAGTACGCTCCCTCTCTCTTCCCTTCTTCCCAATTCAAGACCCACCCCTTCACTCCACCTGCCCACCAATCCTTGATCTAGCTCTTTTCAAATTTCCCTACTCTCCTCAAACTCCTGACCATGCCATCTATGTATTTGCTCTCATAAAGTGATGCTGCAAAACATCTTATAGAAAACAGAAGTCATCAAAAGGGAACCCCTTCAATTTTCTGCCACCCTAGTTTCAAGAGTTAACTCTTATCTTTTTATTCCTCTTCTCTTTCATTGTGATAGAAGTGCCCCTCTACGTGCCTAGAGCCAACACCTCCACCTGTGCCTACGATTCCATTCCCTCCCTCCTCATCTGGCTTTCTCTCCATGCCTCACCCCTCTACCCTCTATCTCATCCCTGCCCTTCACTGACTCCTTCCTGTGAGCCTTGGAGCAAGTTCAAATCCTATCTTTCCCACATAAAGTAAATACTGTCCCTAAATCTCTACCCCCTCCAGCTCCTCCCCACTTTTATTCTTTACCCATCCCCATTCCCATTTCCATTCTGTGCTTTCCTCCAAGGATGACTGGGTGTTACTTGAGCAAGTGCTTCTTAATTTGTGCAAATGGTAGCTCATTAACTATCTTTTTCTGCTTTTGATTGTTACTGCTGAGCCCTGTGCGTTTACACCTGTGCCTGTTGTCCCGTGATCACGTAGTCCGGCTTCTACTGCTGCATGGTACCCCAAGGTGGACATCCACCGGGTGGCACACCTTTGGTCCCCCAGAGATGGACACCCAACTTACTTCCAGTTCTGCATGCTCTAAGCAAGCCTTCAGTGGACACTTTGCTGAGGGCCTTCTGCTGGACCTCTGTGAGAATTTCTTACAGACGTGTACTGAAGAGCAGAATTGTTGGGTCAGAGATGATGCAGATTGTCATTTTGACTCACTTCTGCTAGATTGTTTTCCAAAGCATTTGCTCTGGTCCACATCCCCACTCACTCACCATCAGAGTTCCTGTAACCACACATCCCGCCAGTGGTTAGCATCATCCAGCTGTCTAACTTACACCAATCCAATAGATGCAAAGAGGCATCTCCTTATTGTTTTAATTGGCATTTTTCTGACTGCTCACGAGTCTGACCATCTCTTTAAACCTTTTTCTAGCCCTTTGGCTTTCTTCTTTTGTAAATTGCTTGTTTCACACTCCTTGTCTCTTTGGGGGGGTGTTTCCTCTTTACGTGTGGGCATTTTACCTATATCCCCTTGTTGATCAAAGAAATTGCAGATATCTTTTCCTGATCTGTCATTTGTCTCCCAACTTGGTTCACAATTTTTTAAATTGATGATAAATTGATCTATGGTCACTGTCACATCACCTCTCTGGTTGACCCTGGAACACACTTTTGCTTACTTGTTTGTACAATGAGCACCTCCTTCACATGTCAGTTTTGAGGATTCAAGGAGACAGTGCATGTATTAATAAGTTCAAGAAGAACAGTGGGTGTAGTGGTCATAACGTTAGTACTATTGGCTTTTCATGGGGGTTTATGGTCTTTTCAATGACAGCTTAGGAAATAGCATAAGTGAGACAGTAGCTAATCAGATGCTACACCAATCTGTTACGTGCTCTTTCTCTAACAGAACCATCCTCTGTCCTGGGTAACTCAGCAGCCCCAGGTGGCGGTGACGTCACCTGAACCACGCAACGCACACAACCAATACGTTTCCCAAATGTCTATCACAAAAGGATATCTCCCCCAAGGACCATTCATACTTACTATGAGCTGCTGAGACTGGAACTTAGGATCCTGCTGAGAGTTTTGGAAAGTTCCAAACCCATCCCGAAA
Organism: Bos grunniens; assembly: GCF_055505025.1. Lineage (NCBI taxonomy): Eukaryota > Metazoa > Chordata > Mammalia > Artiodactyla > Bovidae > Bos > Bos grunniens. The sequence goes on along the minus strand of NC_141182.1, from coordinate 42,123,703 downwards.
GCCTTTGGTGTGTGGGTGCCTCCTCATCTGTCTCTGGATCAGATGAGCAGTGAGACTCCTTCTTTAGGAGAAATGACTTCAAAAGGCACCTGGTTGGGACCTCCCTGAACTGCATTAAAGTGAGTCAGAATCACACACATTTCATGTCTCCCCCGAACACAGACTTGGAAATTAGAGGCAGAAATCTTTGTCAAAATGCATTGTGGCTGAGATAAGAGACAAGAGGCCATTGTAAGACAGTTGAGCTGTTTTAACAGAGCTAATCTCATCTGAGACAGCAGAGGTCTTCACATAGAAGAGGAGGCCCTGAACACCAGGCAGGTCCCCCAGAGGTGTCTCCCACTGCCAGAGGAAAGAGCCCTCCATCAGGCCCTGACCAGGGTCTGCTCTAGATGAAACCAACCTGTATCTTTCTGCTCCTCCAGACCATGGAAATCTTTACTCTCCAAGGTCCCTCTATTGCTTCTCAGGGAGCAACGATGGCTCCATTCCATTTAGCCCCTCAGGTGGAAAGCAGTCACCCTATCCACCTACTTCAGTCAACAGATGGAGAAACTGAAGCCATGAACAGAAGTGAGTGCCTTCAATGGAGCACAGTTGGTCAGTAGGAAATTCAGCTAGAGAACCCATTTTTTTTTTTTTTTAACTTACGAGGAGAACTCCCAAGAGGAGACTTCAGGGACAAAGTCTTAACCTTGTCAGCTTTTTATGTTCTGAAGTGAGCTCCTGAGGACTCAGCTACAGCGAAGGGTGAGCCAGGAAAAGGACCATCTCCAGACACAATGGAGAACGCAGTCGGAGAACGCAGTCTCCTGCGGCCCCTGGCTGAGGCGGCACAGCAGGGGACACATGTGTCTGCAGCCGCCTCTCCCCTTGCTTTCTGTGAGGGCAGCTTGGCCCCACACCATCTTTCATACCTTACCTCACCTTGTGAGATGAAGTGTAAGTGTCAGGGCTGGAATTCAAAACAATTTTGCTGAAAAATAAAGCTGGACCTCTTCCTAACATCACAAATCAGGGTAAGATGGAAGTGGATTAAAGACTTAACTATCAGAATTACAACCATAGAACTGGTGTGAGTTATCTGCTGCTGAGTAACAAGTTACTCCCATACAGAATGGCTTAAAACACATGCATTTTCCTCCCCGTGGGTCAGAAACTTGGGTGGGCCTTAGCTGGGTCTTCTACTTCAGGGTCTCTCATGACTGCATTTGAGATGTCACCAGAGCTGCAAACATCAGGTCTAGACTGAGGAAGGATCTATTTCCAAGCTCATATGAGTATTGGCAAAATTCAGTTCTTCACTGATGGCTAGCCCACAGTCCCCAGTTCCTCGCTGGCTATTGGCTAGGACTCTTGGTTTCTTGTAACAGAGGGCCCTCCAAAATGCTGCTTCCTTCAGCAGCAGACTCTCCCAGTAGATTGTCATGATCTTTCACCATATAATCACAGACTGACATCTCATCATTTTTGCTTAGAAGTGAGACACTAATTTCAGCTCAACCTCCAGGGAGGGAGATTTCACAACCCTGTGAATACCAGGAGACTGGGACCTTTGGGGGGTCTTAATAGCCTTCCTATCACAGAATCAAAGAAAAAGAAATAAACACTGTTCAACCGAAGATACTATGAACAGTTAATATACACTGATGGAATGAGAGGAGATTGTGGTTCCAAAACCGACAAGGAATTCCTATAAATTAACAAGAAGAGGATAGCAGCCCCAGAAGGGGAAAAAAAAAAGTACAAAGGCTATAAATAATCAACTTGCAGAGAGATTAAAAAGGCTAATTAATAAGCACATAAAGAGATGCTCACATTTATTAGTAATTACAAAAATGCCATTAAAGCAAGATAGCACCTCACACCTTTTTGACTGGCAAATAGACAGCTGGATAATGCCACGTGTTGGCAAGCAAATGGGACTCTTGGTACTGCTGGTGGCACTGGAGAGTAGCAACTGGTCCCACCTACTTGAACTGAATATATGTAAATCATGTACACACCCTGACCCAGCGACTCTGCTGCTGGACATATATCGCAAAGAAACCCTTGCCTGCACTCCAAAGGACGCTGCTTGTAACAATGCAACCTGACCGCAACCTGGGTGCCCTCTCCTGGGAGAATGGATGCGCATCGTTATCCAGATGGCAATAGGACCAGAAGCATCAGATCAAGTGTTTACAGGGCAACACGGGTACATGTCAGAATCGTGGTGCTTCGGGAAATAAAATGAAATGAATCACAGGATCATTTACGTAACTTAAAATACATGCAAACTAAATGCAAATGCACATTAAAACTCAACAGTTTCTTATGGGAAAAGGAGTAATGTAGGGGGGTGAAGGGGAATACATGCACAACACAAGAAAGGGATCACGTACAAACCAGTGACAGTAAAGCTCTAAAGGTGAGGAAAATGAGGACTTAACCCTCTGTCTCTGAGGAGGGGAAAATGCAAACAAAACAGAACAAAAATTCTGCACAACTGTCGAGTCCATTGTGTAGAGTGTTGTACTCTGCTGTAGGCAAGCACCCGATTTAGTCTGGTTGATCTGGGTGCCACGCCAGCTCTTTTGATCCCAGTACTCTTTTTTGACAGGAGACCTACTAATAACTGTTAGAATTTGTGCTTCTTGGCATTGCTTTGGAAAAAATAGTTTATGATAAATCAACCCACTGACATTGCCTTCTTTTTACTGCTCCAGGAGATCTGTGTGTATTTACTCTTGTGCGAGAGTGAGTGTGTGTGTGTGTGTGTGTGTGTGTGTGTGTGTGTGTGTATGTAGCCAAATGGTGATGATTTCTCCTGGGAATTAATGACTCTCTAGATTGATGCATTTTTTTTTTTTTTTGAATTGCTCAAAGGGTTAATTTGGCCAGACATGAACTCTTACATGGCTTGTAACTGTCTCCTACGACACTAAATTACTTCTCTATTTTTATCTTTTCCTATTTTTTCAAATAGCATCTCCAAATAGCAAATAGTGATCAAGACTGGACACTAACTAATTAAACTTTTGGTTAAACTCAAAAATAGAAGGTGTGAGGTCTGATGTGTAGGGGACACACACACCCCATTCAGCTTCCCAATGAGGTTCTAACTTCCAATATTATCAGCACCTGGCAGGATGAGACTATTTTATGTAAATGGATTCATTATTATTAATTTCTGCTGGCGCTGAACGATTTATGAACTGCTTTTCGAATGTAGAAAAGTGGTTCATGAATCAGAAGGAAAAATGTTCCCCAAAACCGGCATCGATAAATAACGACTTTTATTCATGGATCCCGCCCATGGTGTCTTTTATCTTCAGCCAGGATGGAATGGAAATTACCAAATCACTGCAGGGTTAAGGGTCGGGGACAAACAAGAAAGCAAGGGTCAAAAAATCGGAGAAGTGGTTCCTGAGACAGCTCCAGCAGGCGGTGGGTGGGAACGGCTGCCTTTACCCTCCTGGGGCTTCTCCTCCTTGGGGCCAGCTCCTCCTTTACCTCTCCTTCTCATTCCTCTGGAATTATGCACTGGATTAAATCAGTTTCCCACTTGTCCAACTGCACACAGGAGCCAGCATCTATCTAGTCTTTTAAAAACAATCTTCATTGGGTTCGTTGTCTCAAGACAGAGCTCTGCAGAGACTCATACAAAGCTGAGGGACAGCTAAAGATGCCAAGTCCAGGCCTTTCGTCTGGAGAGACTGCTTTGGACCTAGCAGGTAAGGACAAGGACTAGGGACTGTTTACTATGTACTACTTGATTTCATAGGATCCAAAGTGAGCAGCAACAGGAGTTCTTTGGCACCAGCTCTACAGTATCCACGTTCTGCCAGTTAGAAAGGACTTTAGATCCTGCTGACTGTACCTTATGTATTTCAGGTCTGATAACCTGCAAGGCAGGTGGGCAAGGCTTTCCCAGCATTGGGAGAGAGGGGTTCTGAGGATGTTCCTGGAGCACTGAGATCTCTCTCATCTGGAAAGAGATGTCCAAGTGCCTGGACATCTTCAACTGCCTTCACTCGGGATGTTGTTGCTCGGGATGTTATTCAGTCTTTTGAGTCATGTCTGACTCTTTGCGACCCCATGGACTGCAGCACACGAGGCTTCCCTGCCCTTCACCATCTCCCGGAGTTTGCTCAAACTCATGTTCCCTGAGTCAATGATGCCATCCAACCATCTCATCCTCTGCCACTCCCTTCTCCTCCTGCCCTCAATCTTTCCTAGAATTGGGATCTTTTTCAGTGAGTCAGCTCTTCGTATTAGGTGGCCAAAATATTGGAGTTTCAGCTCCAACATCAGTCCTTCCAATGAGTATTCAGAGTTGTTTTCCTTTAGGATTGACTGGCTTAATCTCCTCATTGTCCAAGGGACTCAAGAGTCTTCTCCAGCACCACATTTCAAAAGCACCAATTCTTCAGCACTCAGCTTTTTTATGGCCCAACTCTCACATCCATACATGACTACTGGAAAAACCATAGCTTTGACCAGATGGACCTTTGTTGGCAAAGTGATGTCTCTGCTTTTTAATAATCTGTCTGAGTTTGTCATAGCTTTTCTTCCAAAGAGCAAGTGTCTTTTAATTTCATGGCTGCAGTCACCATCCGCAGTGATTTTGGAACCCAAGAAAATAAAGTCTGTCACTGTTTTCATTTTTCCCCATCTATTTGTCATGAAGTGATAAGACCAGATGCCACGATCTTAGCTTTTTGAATGTTAAGTTTTAAGCCAGCTTTTTTCACTCTCACCTTCATTAAGAGGTTCTTTAGTTTGGGCTATTAGGGTGCTGACATCTGCATATCTGAGGTTATCAATATTCCTCCCAGCAATCTTGATTTCAATTTGATGAACCTCAGTTGGGATGGGTTTCTCTGGAGGCTCAGAGGGTAAAGCATCTGCCTACAATGCAGGAGACCCAGGTTCGATCCCCAGGTCAGGAGGATCCCCTGGAGAAGGAAATGGCAAGCCACTCCAGTACTCCTGCCTGGAAAATTCAATGGATGGAGGAGCCTGGTAGGCTACAGTCCATGGGATCGCAAAGAGTTGCACACAACTGAGCAACTTCAATTCTCAGTTGGGATGGCACTTAGCAAGTCCTTCCAGGATGTGTGAATCCACTGGCTGTCTGCACCACTCTCCAGAGGAGAGAAATCAAGGTCTCAGTCGCCAGAAGAAGCCTGAAGTTACAGGGGAGTTAGCACTTTTGAGACTGATGCCAATACACATCTTCTTGGGCAGTATGGGGATCGGAGAGAGAAAAGCCACAGAAAAGCAGAAGCCCATCTACCTGCCAGCTCCTTCAATCAGCTCTGCCCAGAAATGAGCATGAAATGGGACCCTGAATGTGCAGTCCCTTCTGGGTATTCTTCACACATGTCTCTCCTTGTGTGGCCATCTCACGGTGTGTGTTCTCACGCTTTAACACACTCATCTTTAATATAACACCGCTTAATCTAGTATTCAGAGGCAGAGATGTGTTTCAGGGCCTGAAAGTAAATAAATTGAAAAAATGGGTTGTTGAAGTTGTGGAAGCTCCCACAGCCATCTCCAAAAGGATACCTCACTAGCCAGAGAGACTTCCATCCCCAGATAGCGCATGGCATCGCAGCCAAGGTCAGTTGGTTTTCTAGATTAACAAATTCCTGCCTCCTGATCCTGCTGTGAATAATCCAGGGAAGTGCCTTAACGTAAATAAATAAACAATTTTACTGTTTTGTTTTACAATCGTTCATCAGTGCACTATTTCTGGGCAGCAAATAAATATCACTCTCCTTATTCAAAGGAAAAGAAACTGAAGTTTAAAGACAATAATATGTTATCCTACCCAACAATAAATTATCCTACAATAATGTGACAAGAATTTGAAACCGAATCACGATGGAAACTTTCCATTTCTGCATCTTTCTTCCAGAAACGTATCCAGTCAGTGATTGAACACCTTCTGTGTCCCAGGGCCACAGAAACAGAGCCATGTGCAAGACCAAAAAAGCCCCTACTTGTCCCCAAGAAGTTTGCATTTTAAGGGGAGGAGATAACTATAATAAACTGCCACAATGAAATCAAACTGGATGATGGAGAGGCAAATATTTTTCTAGAAAATGGCAAGGTCAGAGAAGTCATCTCTGAGAAACAGAGATTCAGTGGGGAGAAAAATGGATGTGGCAATGGGAAGGGTTGAGAAAGAATTCAGATAGACAGGCCAGAGTGGATATGAGCATGACACATTCAAGTGACAAGCAGTCCAAACCTGGACGTGGCAGGGAGAAGGGCAGAGAGGTATGTCTAGAAAAGCAAACTGAGCCAAATCCTGTAGAACCTATGGAGAGGTATTGGAATTTCATTCCAAATGCCATGGGATACTTTGTTAAATGAGTGACTAGGAAGACTCATTTCAATTACTTCATTACCACAAAACTCCATTGAAGCAAGCACACTTTAAAAAATGCAAAGAAACATATTTTCTCCACCTATTGGCAAACCCAGTCCTCAAGGAGGCAAGAGTGGATTGGCTGTCACTGGGAGCTGAGTAAATCACCTGCTGCCTGCAAGTGTCTCCTCTGGTCTGTTTGCTCCAACATAAAGCCAAACCTCTTTGCTACTCGGGACACTGAAGGTTGTCCAACTCCGAAGAAGCAGAGGTTGAGAGAAAAGGCATTTGGGAATTAAATATATGCTTCCATCCCTTGAACTTTTATACAGATTGACTGCAGTGAAAAATTAGAGCTTTGTGTAATCCAATAGAGTAAAATCAAATGCCCCAAATAAATAAGTAGTTGTCTTTTTTTATTAGCTTTCCATCACCCCTGGATCCATTTGTAAGGTGCACTGTGTCGCCTCTCTCTTCATTGGCAAGGTTGCCTCTGAAAACTGTACTGTTTATTTGAGCTCAGCAATCAGGCTTAAATGTACCAATATATATTGTTCTAAAGTGTATATTTTTTCTGTCTCCAAAAGACATAGTGACTACTCCTTTTATGGGAAACCAGTTATTAATCCAGTAAGTCTGCATGAATCAATATCTTTGTGAAATGACACCATGTTCAAGTTATTTTATGTTATGTTGATGGTTAGCTAATTTTGGAATGGAGACATTTCTTCGAGAAATAGACATAGCATAATTTAGTGGTGAAAACGTCAATCACTATAGGTTGTATGTCTTTGTCCAGGCAGAAGCAGGGCAGATTTATTGAAGGAAATGCAGCTATATATTCCTTGCGGCACTCTGACCTAAAACATCCATTTTGCTTATAATTTTGTTTAGCAAAATGACATCAATGGCAATCACTAACAGAAAGACAATGCCAAAAGCCATTATTTCTGGACTCTGATTCAACAGCCTGACTGCAGGACAATATGGCGACAACTTCAACAAGGCACTGACATGATGATGCTTTCTCTGCTGACTAATTGACAGAGGGAAATCTGCACAGGACTAAGCAGTCTGCAAGATTTCGTCTGGGAAATACACTGCAGAATAACTGCTTTTTCCTCGTATCTAACATCCCACAGAGAAGGGTGTGGTCCTTGGATTCTCTGAGGTTCTGCCTGAGAGACTCTTCTTCCTCAAGGCAGTTCTCCTTCCCCTGTGTTTCCCACACTGCTGGTGCTTTAGGCCAAAGCAATGGGTTTGGGAAGGAGAAAAGGGGCAATCCAATGAACACAGCAGGAGAGCGACAAGGAAACAAGAACGTAGGGAGCCTCAGACTTTGTAATAACTGCTGACAGGTTGGACAAAGAAAATTCATAAGCCCATCTGGGTTAAACATCATTTAGATACTAAAGTGGGACAAAGTGTTTTAACGGAATTATGGGCAAAATGGTAACCTGGGAACATATTTCCATTCCTAAGTGAAACCAGAACATGCTCACTTAACCATGATAAGGAATTTCTCCACTAAACCAATAATCACCATCAAAATTAAGACTAGAATAATAAAGACATTTGTGGTAAATGATTCGATCAGTGGCCCCGATGAGTCAGACCTCCCAGTTCCAGGCCCTCCCACATTGACTCTGGGCTTGGCCACGTCACTTGCTTTGGCTAACAGCTCATCAGCAAATATGAATCAAGCATGAGACTGCACATTGGGGCTGCCCTGTCGGACCACTGCTGCATATGAAATAATAATAATGGATAGTATCTAAGGACAACTGTTTTTGAAAGGTTAAAACGTTTGACATGTTTATTTATCCTTACATAGCCCTCTGAATTATTGTTACAATGCCCATTTTGTAGGTGAGAAAACTGAGGTACAACGGTACAAAGAAGTGAGTGACTTGCTCAGCATCATATGATGCAGGAGTGTTGAACCAGATGCAAGCAAGGCTGGATGGGGTCTGAGTCCGGGGAACTGCCTGATTCAGAGCAAGGAGTGAACTGTGAATCACCATCCTTACTGCGCTTTCCCTGGCAACTCTCCTGCCCACGCCACCCAAACAAGTGTGAAAACTTAATTGCTCTTAAGCCAGGAAACCTGGGAGTGTTTCACTATTTCTGGACTCTGGTCCTTTCCCCAAGGCTCTCTGTTTCCATGGGGCCTTATTCATAGTGCTCCAAAAGACCACATCAGAACATTGGCCACAAAAAGAAGCTTTAAGGATGAGTAGACATACATGGCTGCTAAAGACGCAGAGATGAAGATTTGAGAGCTCTTGCCTGAGAGTTCTGAGATGTCTTGGGACACCCAAGATTTTGCCGTGGGGGGTAAAAAAGACTTTCACTTCTGCCTAATAGAACATACTGAAGTGAGATCTGGGCACCTCTTGGCCTTCCTTTCCCCAGAGCAGATAGCTGCTCCTGGACTGTGGTCCTACAGGGATGCTGAGGATTCAGATGCATCATCACATTCTAGACAGGAGCATTCCCTCTGGCTCATTCTGGTCCAAAGCTCCGCTTCACCTCCCTCCCACTTTGTAAAGCTGCTCATGAGCTTTAGGCACTCCAGAAATCAGAAAGGGTGATACGGGATGGGGAGACACCAAGAAAGAAGACCATCCCCAAGACCTCGAGAGCACAGGGTGGCCAAGTCAAGGGCAAGTTCTGGTTTTCATCTGCTACTGTCCCCCCCCAACCCCCCCCCCTCCGCCACCACCACCACAGCGGTCCTGGAGAAAGATCTCCCGGCACAAGATCTACAACAGGGCACTCAGCACCTCCTGCTGGCTGGAGGAGAAAACGAGGGGCAGGGCTGCAGTGTGACTTGCTTCACCTCATATCCAGGTGGAGCTAAGAGCAGCTGGAGTGGGGGGTGGGGGTGGCAGTCATGGACACGTGGCAGAGGGGCTGGTTGGAGGCTGGGGTGGAAGGCAGAGCAGCTGGTGACCTGCCTTCCTACCCTCCAACACGATCTTAACTCCCTTACCACTTTCCTGCCAACAAAGTTCTACCGGTACTCTACAGACTGACAGTATCCATCCCCATAGAGATACTGAATCAAATGTCACCTACTGGGGGCAAAGCCTCGGCTGCTGACATTTAGTGATTACAGCACAGGGAGTTGCAGGGGGAGGAATGGGCTGAGAGAGAGAGCCGGGGTGGGGAGGGGGCACCTCCTTTCTCCCGTCTGATGTCTCCACCTGCGGGGCAGGAAACCTTCATCTCAACTTGTCCAGGCTTCACAGGTCAAACACTGGAGCCAGAGCAAAGTCTGAAATAAAATTCAGCAGCAGGGCTCCACTGTCCCAAGAGCTTTCTCCCAAGCCTGAGCATCTATGGGACTCATGACTCCGTTCATGGATGACAGTCATTTCCTGGAGAGAGTAGGGAGTGGAAGGGCTGCGCCCAACCAGCTCACGTAGAAGCTGTCTTCCTTTGCCCCACGTGGAAGCATTTAAAGACACCCATCAGTCCAAGGCACCCCTGACCTCCAGCACTCGACTCCTTGGCCCCAGCAGGTGGGAGGTTTCAGTTCCAGCAGAAAGTATCTCCCTAGTTTCTCAAAAACACTCAGAAAGCCCCCAGGGTAGGGTGACCTGGTATTTCTCAGGATGCCTTGTTCAGCCTCCTTTGTCCCAAGAATGTCCATCTGAAGGGAGAATAGACGAAGTCTTGCAGGCATCTGATCTCAGTGCCGCTCGGATGCACTGCCCTCCTTTCCTCTCTTTGGGTTTCTTGCATGAAATGTTCTCCATCCCAGGTAGGAAAACCATTTCCCTGCAAAATATAAAATCTATCGCTGAGCACTGCAACGAGAATTAACCTTGATTACCGCAGTAATTTCCTAATCAAAACTGGAGACCTGCTAATCAAGCTGGAATTGCCAGCTGCTTGATTTTTATAGTAACATAACCAAAATTGAGCATTTGGTAAACAAGGGGTGTGGCTGTGGTGGGGAGACTGCAAGAAGGCGAGGTAGGGCCAGGGTCTGCCGGGCTGTAAAGAGGTCGACTTTCATCCATTGACCTGTCGGAGGGTATGGCAGGAACAGACGGGTGAAAATGCCAGGGACAGGACAGCCCATGGAAACACGCACAGGGGGTGAAGTGGGGGCAAAACCAGATTCTTCACATATGTCTTGTCTCGAGTTGTGTGGTGGGTTCCAGAATGAGGGCACTAGTGAGGATACTGATGTAGTAGGTCATACCAGAAAACACGAGCGGGAATCAGGGAAGGGAGGCAGGTCATGCAGGAGGATCTGAGGGCAGGTTGCTGCCCTGGGCAATGGGACTCAGGCCAGATGAGATGCACAGGGACCCTGTGTGGATGAGACACAAGTTGGTCCCACCCAACAGGTGAGGGCTATTCCCGGGAGTGTAGGCTCCCTGGCATTCCAGATGTCTCACCTGCAGATACAGGTAGTGTCCTGTAGCAGGCAGGGCTTGCTTTAAGAACACTGCATGAGAGCATCCTTGATGTGGGTGGGGCTCCTGCCAATGTTTACTGCACCACATGGCTCTTCCCTGACTTTCACCTCCGTAAGAGACCTTAGCTTCTCTGAGAAGTACCTTTTGGGAAGAAAGCACCAAGCTCCCTCACATGTCTCTGCTCATGTAGCACACTCACTCTGCTGGGGATGTGGGGACAGGGTCAGCTAAGGAGCCTCCCCCGAGTCGAGGGATGTGTGTGTGCCCAGAGCACCTTTCCTTTCTGCCCCAGTAGCACCTGCTATGCTCTGCTCTTCCATGTCTATTTCTATCCTTTCTTGCTAGATGGAAGGCTGGATTGCACCCTTCTATGCATTCTGCAAGTCTAGAAGAACCCCTGGGACATAGTGTGTTCTGAATAAATTCTTGCTGATCAGATTTGAGAAATGAGCCTGGCTAAGAAACTATAGGGGCAACCTCGATGATTGTAGAAGCCCTTTCTCTTGAGTGATCTACTCCACCCTCAGACAGCCCACCAGATAGGAAAGATGAGCAGGATTATAAAGCACATCACACACAGGAGAAAACAGAAAACCTGAACTCAGGCTAGGCTCAGCTACTTGGGATGTCCATTCAATGGCCTCGAAATCCTAGGAAGCTGAGCTGAGAACTGGAGGGAGACATTCTGACTTGGAGCTACAGAGGCTGCCTGAAGCCACAGACTGTGTGACTGTGACTCCAGCCTGGGATTTCTGGCTCTGAAGACCATATCCATCTCTATTTCCTCTGCCAGCTTGGTGAACAGCATGGCAGGTAAGGGTCTGCACCCCAGAGGTCATCGTGTCCTGCTCTGTATCTTAGGTTCTCAATAAGTATTTAATAGTTAAGGGTGGGAATCAAGGACACTTGTATTTAGCACCTCTCCCTGAAAGCAGCTTTCTGGGTTGCTGTGCAGGAAGCAGGCTGAAGGTGGGGCAACACTGGGGCAAGAAAGTCTATCCAGTGGCCCGGGAGAGATGATGACAGGGTGAATGAAGGGAAGAGGCGGTGAGCACAACAAGGTCATGGAAGGACACTGAGGTTAGGGAAAACTGTCTCCACACATCCCCATCCCCAGCCTGTACTCTCCCAGGCCTGCCTCAAGGAGGCTCAGGCTGTCCCACGTCCTCTCGTGTTAGCCTTGAGGAAGAAGATGAAGAAGGTTTTTCACCAGGGATCCTAAAATCATACGTGAGAGTCATAAATTGGAGCCTCCCCGAGGAGCTGGCCCTGGAGGAGAGAGTGAAGGGAGAACTAACCATTAGAGGAGAGGCTTAGCCTGAGGAGTGAGCCTGTGACAACCAGAGGTGATGGGCTGCTGTCTTGAATGTGGCAAAGGTGGCTGAGGAAGCCTAGAAAAGTCTGATGAAGCCCTTAAAACAGAAGTTGTATTTGAGGGATTTGGGGGTATCCTCTCTGCCTAGAGTATCTTTAGAGTCTGGAAAGACCCAGAAGTCAGGGAAGAATCTCCTCTGAGCCCTTTGGGCCACCCACTCTTGACGCCATGGGGATGTGGCTAAGGAGAGACTCACCATCCAGTGGACGGCAGGGGGTCCAGGAAAAATTCCATCTGCTGCTCACAGTCTGCTCCAAGTGCCAGAGATGGCAGGAGTCTTCCCAGGAGCCTCCCAAAGCCTAGGTGATGTGTGTTCTATACAAGTATTCTGTTCCATAAACCCGACTTCAAACAGTATCCACTAGGGATGTTGCAGACTGCCCTGTGAGTCTTCAGTTTCCAATGGAGCTTATAACAATGCAGCTAGTGGGCCCAAGGGCTTCCCTGGTGACTCTGGTAAAGAAGCTGGCTACAATGCAGGTTTGATCCCTGGTTGGGAAGATGCCCTGAAACAGGATATGGTGGCCCACTCCAGTATTCTTGCCTGGAGAATCCCATGGGACAGAGGAGACTGGTGAGCTACAGCCCACAGGATCGAAAAGAATCAGACATGACATGACTGAAGCGACTTTGCACACACATACATGCAGCTTCCAGACACTTCCCTTGCATTCAGAGGACATGTATGGTGCTTGTGTGTGGGAGGTTGTTGTTTTTGCTGTCCTTATTCTCTCCATAAATATGACTGGATGCTTCCCTGTTACTTAGAGGTGAATGATATGTCTTATGTCTGCTTACTCCATACTTACCCAGTTCCCTGGTGATGGGCAATCTGGTTAATTTCAGCCTTTGTTATTGCTGCACCAAGCTACTGTAAGCATCCTTCCACGTGACCCTTCGGGCAAAGATTCGGTCAAGTGTACACCCAGAGATAGAGAGGCTGGAAGGGCAGAGGGTCTGCACATCTCATTAGTCATCCTAGAGGAGGCCAGTTTGCTCTAAGAGTTCGTACGATGCGTATTCCCGCTCAGTTCCCACATCCTCCCAGCCTTTCATGTTGTCAGACTGAAAAGTTTGGCAAATTTAGAGCAGAGGATGCTTTTTTATTTTGCGTATCATGGACAACTGGTGAAATTGAGCAGCTCTTGGTTTTGACCACAGGATTTCATCTAAGAAGTCTTAACTTTGACCATTTTTCTTTTGAGATGTTTGTGTCTTTACTATCTTTGTAGTTATTTATGTGGTTGGACGCACACATACTCTGGATTTGAGTGCTTTTAGTTACGTTAGATGCTACAACTTATGGAGATCTTTTCCCCGCTACCAACTTCTCTTTCTTTCTCCTCCTTTTTTTGGGGGGGGATAATCCAGGTACTGCTGAGAAAATATCTTTACCTGTGGCACATTCTGGGAACTTCTTCCTACCTCACCTTCACAAAGGGAAAAGCCCCAGGCTTGGAACTGCTGCTTAAGAAGAGAAATAACTCTTGTCATCTGCTTCCTTGGAGCTTTGCGCTTAATAAAAGCCATGAATTCTGATGATTGCAAAGGGCCAAGATACTACAGATTACCCCTGTGTCTTCTCTGGTGTAGGTGGGAGGCATGACTAATTAATCAACAAAACCCTGTTCCCTGGACCTGGATACCACCTCAGAATCCTTCCTAACAATATCGGCCACCAGGCTCAGTTGGAGTGGGCACGTAGGAAAATCTATATGCTGTCCCTGCCCCAGGATAATCAAGTGCATTTTAATCATCCCCGTTAACAGAGGATTCAAAGCCTGTCTACCTCACAATGATTATCTTATCAGAGTTTTCATTAAAAAGAAAAACCCAGCTAATTGGTTTGACCTCGCCATTTAGGAAAATGATAATAATAACAAGCTAACATTTATTGAGTGGTTACTATGTGCCAGACATGGTGTAAAATTCTTTTTGTGTATTTTCTCATTGAATCTGACAGCAACTACTTAAAGGGAAAGAGTGTCATGTCACAGGATAGAGGCAAAAAAAAAAACAAAAAAAAAAACAGTCCCTCTGTTGCTCTCAAGGTGACCGTTTCCTCTCCTTAGAGCCAGGCTACAAGAAGTCAGCTTTTCCTTTCCACCGGAACCATTATTATTTGTCATGGGTTTCTTCTGAGATGTTCAAAAACTTCCTGGAGCACAAGGAGGTTTCTTGGCCTTATGGATCTGGAGTGTAGCTCTCAGCTCAGCAGGGAGATGTTAGAAGGAGATTTCACTGGATGGTGTGCCCCGGCAGGCCTGCCTGTAATGGGCCATGGCCCCCATCTCAGACCACTGTGGATACCAGTGGTAACAAGTACATGCAAGTCCTGAGAACCATCCTCAGCCCTGGGGAGTCACCGCACCTGGAAATACCCCAGAGGTGGCCCAACCAACGGCAGACTAAAGTGGGAATCCAAAAGTCCAAACCCGTTTCCTCAAGGTGGGACAGCTCTTGGTGCCAGGAACACTCCAGAGCTCCCCGTGGATCTGAAGGGAGAGTCCAGCTGAACTGGTATTCTTGTCTGGTGTCTTCCCTTATCCTCCCAGCTTCTTATCCCCCAGCATGTTACTTAGGACAGCACTCCCTTCATGAATCCCTTGCCTGGATGATGTATGTGTGCTTGGTTCCAAAGTTGAAATTTCTGAGCTTCTTTGCTTTAAAAGCTATTCAGTTTTTGCCATTGTGGTTCAGTCGCTAAGCCATGTCTGACTCTGTGACCCCATGGACTGCAGCACCCCAGGCTCACCTGTCCTTGACTACCTCCCAGAGTGTGCTCAAATTCATGTCCATTGAGTCAGTGATGCTGTCTAACCATCTCATCCTCTACCACCCTTCTCTCCTTTTTTTCTTCTTTTTTCAGCTTTATTTAGGTGTAAATTACCCAGATAACCACCCCAGTTCTCTCCCTTTGTTTTTGCCAATGCAAAGATAACCCTTCAAGCAAGCAGAGTTCTCCTATTCCTTCAACCTTAGTGGTCCTATTAAATGAGGAGGCCAAGGGCATCAGACCCATTTTTGACATGGAAAAACCAAGTCACAGAGCTCTATCCAGCAAATATCATGGATTACTTGATTTTTGAATCAAATATTGTTTCTCTTGAGCTGCTCTGAGCTTCATTCTGAACCTTCCTCACCAGCTCCTCATTTCCCAATGTCAGAAGTCAGGGTCTGTCCTGATAAGACAAGTGAGAACCACCCATCCTGGTTCAGTCAAAAGTCACAAGAATCTTCTGGGTTCTGTTCCTTTTCCAGGGGCTTCAATTTTGTACATCCAGGGGGCTGGCTGAGGAGCAGGTCACCGTTTTCTGACTTCCCTCTCACCTTGTTGGCTGCCTTGTGGGCAAGGCTGTATTTAAATCTCCCTGCTGTCTCCCTGGAAGACTGAAGAACCCAAAGAATTACCTTAGGACAGCGTTCCAGTCAACTAATCCTCTTCTGCTCCCAGGCGGGAACAGGCACCTTTTTAGAAATTCATTTGGAACTGCCAAACTGGCTCTAGGTTTCCACATGGAAACTCATATCAAAAGGTCAGTTGAACAGTAAGTATTGAAACAAGAGGTTTCCTCCTCTCCTCTACATCTGTGTTTGGGGTAGTGACTCTCGCGAGAGGACAGGTTACTTTGCACTCAGGAGTGACATTGGAGGCTAGACCTTCAAAATGGCAGAGCATAAGAGGCAAGAATACATGCAAAGTTTCCGTGTTGCTGCAGGGTGGTTTCCAAGTTCACTCCAATTTATTCCACAACCAAGAGCAACCTGCCTCACTTTGCCAAATCATGCAATCGTCCTCTCCCCGTTTCATCAAGGAACGGGAGATGGCAACACACAGCATTACGACGTCACAAATCAATTTTATTGAAAACGTATTAGGTTTCAGTAAAACTGAAGGATCAGACAACAGAAGAGAGGAAGCCAGGGGAAAGGAGACAGTGTACCAAGATTTACTTCTGAGTGCTACAAAATATTGAACTAAAAATAACATTAAAGATGAAATTTGTAATGAATCTCAAGCTGCTAAATTCCCCAAGGCTGGGTCTGCCAAAGGCTTTGCAGCAATCCTCTGTTCTTTGCTGTCTTTATTTAAATATTTTATACAGTTGTCTGTGTTCGTGAGCAGGGTGAACTGTCATTTATATTTCAGTCCACTCGAAAATGGATCTTAAGACTGTGTCAAGCTGAGCTCTGCACGGAGTGGGTCTGAGCTGAGAGGTGGGCCAGAATGGGGATGCTAAATGAAGACGGATGCTTAATGTACTTTTGGTGTACTTAGATTTGGCTGTCACAGTTTCTGCCTTAAATCTGATTTGTAATTCTATGGGTTTCGTGACATTATGATAAGATGAGATGTGCCTAAGACTCCCATTTAGCAGGGACATTGATGGGCATTTGAGTTAAAGAGAGTGGTTGACGGGAGTGAGGCGGGTTTCGGACCCCGCGGCTTAATGCTCGGCAGAGAGCGGGCTCCATCCGGAGCAGTAGTATTTCATGCTTTTCTACACATTAGACTTTGCCGAAGTGGACTTTTGGAAGAATAAAACATCCCCAAGATAAATTCAATTTTCCCTAGTGTTGAACGTAACTTTCTATGGCACTTGATGATTTACTTGAGTTTAGGTGAAAGAGTGCGTTTTCCTGGTCCGAACAAAGGCTGAGGAAGAGGACTGAGCATACATGAAGAGGCTGGGGAGAAGGTAAAGGGAGGAATGCAGGGCAGGGAGTGGGGAGACCTTTAGAAGAAGGCGCTCTTGGATTCATCGCACGAAAGACTGCTTGTGTGTGTGTGTGTGTGTGTGTATGTGTGTGTGGTGGGGATGTGGCCATGTCCCTGATGAAGTTCCCATTTGGTTCTGCAGAGGGGCTGGGGTGCCTGGCGTACCACCACATACACAGTCTGATGAGCTGTCCAGAGTGGGGAGAGGAAGACGTGGGAAGGATGGGGCCCCGAACACCCTATTTTCCTTCCCCAGCTGCTGGTCACACACACCTGGACTCAGCCGTCGCCCCCGGGGGAATGCCCCTCGGGGCAGCCTGGTGTAGGACAGACAGCTTCATCTCTTCCAGTAGAAGCCTTTCTGCTCCATCCCGCTCCTGACCTTCACCGTTCCCCTGGCACATCCCTGGACCAACCCACCAACATTTTCACTTTCAAAATGTTCCCCCCAGTGCTCTGACACCCACCAGTGTTGCTGGCAATATGGCTCCTGGGATCTGCAGAGTGTCTCCTAGGAGGGTAAATGATAGTTTCTTCATGGTTCATATAGAAACATTTGTGGGGACATAGTTATAAGGATGTGGATGCCACCCCAGGCCCCTTGCACTGGCTCTTCTGTAAAAGCCATAGAACTGGGATCAGCTCAGTTCAGTCACTCAGTTGTGTCCAACTCTGCAACCCCATGGACTGTAGCACACCAGGCTTCCCTATCCATCACCAACTTCTGGAGCTTACTCAAACTCATGTCCATCGATCTGGGATAAATACAATCATATCTGTTTTTTCTCAGCACATGCAGGGGATAGCCAGTGCTGGGCAGCTCATTCTTCCCTTGCTGCCCCCTCCCCTGTCCCCACCTTACACTCCTCCCGAGTATTCCTACGTCTGTGCAGGATCCAGCAAACACCACAGCTCTCAGGCTGACCTGCTCCAATCCGCACTCGGGCCCTCACAGGTGTGTGACACTGAGGAATCAGCCAGCCCTTGCTTTCAGGAGTCAGATGGTGGTCCTCAGCGTGATGTGTCCACGTCCTAACCCTCAGAATCTGTGAGTGAGTCCTTGTCTGGAAAAAAGGTCTTTGCAGATGTAATTAAGAATCTCAAGATGAGGTCACTGTGGATTGCCTGCATGGGCCGTATATCCAATGACAAGTATCCTCATATGACGTGGAAGAGGAGACACAAGAAAAGAGGAGAGGGCGATATGAAAACAGAGGCAGCTGGGCGTGATGCTGCCACAAGCCAAGGAATGCCTGGAGTCACCAGAAAAGGCAAGGAACAGATTGTTCCCAGGAGGGTTGGCAGGGAAGCACATGCCTGATTTCAGGACACCTTGACTTCAGGCTTGGGACCTCCAGAATTTGGGGAGAATAAATTTCTATGGTTTTAAATTGGTCAGTTTGTATCCATTGTTATGACCACAGGAAGCCCTAGGAAGCCAACATGCTTTCTGATCCTCAGTTTCCTTGTCTAAATGGGAAAGTTGTTGTGTCTAAGAGAAGTTTGAGGGCATGGATATGTCAAGGTCAGGGACAGCTAGCCAAGAGCTGTCACCGCTGACCCTTGTGATGTCCCTTCCTGCCCTGGCCTCAGACATTCTCTCTTTAGTATCTTCATATTCTGGGATGACTCTCCTGGCCTTGATCCTTCCCTCTGCCTGCAGGAACCCTGTCCCACCTTCAAATGATGTGTCCTACCAGGCCATTTAGGATGTCCTCAGAGACTGTTCCCTCTTGATTGCTGGAGGGTGGGACGGGCTTGACCTCAGGGTCATCAGGATCCAATCCCAGCTCCTATTGGACCTCAGGGAGTCAGAAGAGCAGATGTCCCTCTATCTAGAGTCCTAGGGCCTCTACCCAGCCCAGGGCTGTGCTGCTCACAAAGGCCTACACAGCTGCAGCCCGTGG
This sequence comes from Bos grunniens, assembly GCF_055505025.1. Lineage (NCBI taxonomy): Eukaryota > Metazoa > Chordata > Mammalia > Artiodactyla > Bovidae > Bos > Bos grunniens. The sequence goes on along the minus strand of NC_141182.1, from coordinate 42,104,904 downwards.
TCAGCACTCCTGTGGCTGCAAGTAACGGGGGTCACTCATTCAGTCTCAAGAAATCAAGTGAGCTCTGTCATTAGGAAGCAGAGACCAGTGGAGGCACCCAGGGCAGGAAGGATGTGTCCCAGAAACTGGGAACACTGTCAGGCCCCACCTTGGCATCTCCTCTCCCTAGGCTTCCCTCTCTCTCCCTCTGCAGACCAGATCTTGCTGCTTCTTCAGGACTGAAGATAGAAACCCATGAGTTCCCAGTCACTGTTCCCAGCACACTGATGGCAGGAGGCTGGCTCTGAGAGCTGCCCTACACTCTCTCCTTTCAAGGGAAAGGTGATTGCGCAGCTGGGGGCAGAGGTCCGCTCTGGCTCCACTGTACAAGGTAAGGGGAGAAAAGCTGACATGGCCCTGAGAATCAGTCTTGGTAACTGTGGTCAGTTCTCAGACATGGCAGGGGTGGGGCAGGGACAGCAGATTCCCTTTTTCTCCCCCAAAAGCTTCAACCATCACCCATCATCCCATCCGACCCTAGGCTGTACAATCAGATGACTTTTCTCCAGTGGGATCAAGCCTGGCCAGGCCTCTACCCATACTGGCCCCAGCACCATGATTCTCTGCAGCTACTTGATGGCTTTGTAAGTTATGAGGCTGCTGCTGCTGCTGCTGCTACTGCTAAGTCACTTTAGTCATGTCCGACTCTGCGAGACCCCATAGACCACAGCCCAAGTGATGAGGAAGGCAATGTAATTGGGAATGAAGAGGAGGGGACTGGATTAAAACTTCAGCCCAGGTGTCTATAGAGACCCTCCCCCAAGGGCCCATATCCCCAGCAGACCTGTCCTGGAGATGCTCGTCAGGTTGTGTGTATTCTGAGACTTCTGGAGTGTGTCAGCCATCCATCTAGGTGTTTGGCTCCTCCAGCCCTCCAGGGCTTTGGAAGAGGTGAGGGCAGAGGCCAAGGCTGGGTGTGTCCAGAAAGACCTGAGGACTGACCTTTTCTTCTCCCTTCTACACACAGTCTTGTCCTAGGCTAGGTTAGCCATGAAAGTTACTCCCATCTAGCAGACAATCTCCAAGCAGGGTGTTCTTGTTCTGGGGTTTTTATCCATCCTTCTCCATGCCTGCATCCTCAGTTGGCCTCCCTGGGCCTTAGATTCTTCATCTGGAAAATGAACATGGTAAGCTTGGGCCCTGGTGGTCATGAGCATCCTGTAAGATGCTTCTAGAAAAGAAATCATGATATGAATGCAACACTTCTGGGAGGCTCAGGATGATACAGGGCCCTTTGGCTTTTGTGTTAGGAAAGCAGGGTGTTCACTGGTAGGTATGGAGTCAGGCACTTGGGATGCAGGATGGAGGAGAGGCTATGAGTGACCTGGTATCCCTTCTCAGACAGTGAAGGGCCAGGCCCTGGGGCAGGGCAGGGCTGTCTGCCTGTCCTGCTGCAGTTCTGCTAGGTTAACTCCCAGCGGGAGCACGCCCTGCCCTGCCCTCTCTTTGTCCCCTTAATCTCTCTGTGTTTCCTCACTGACCCCGAGCATGCACTGACTTGTGACCCTCTTGCTGCTCACAGAATGCGGGCATTCACACGGAGAGAGACAAGCCGGTGATGGGCTCTCGGAATCCTCCCGTCAGCAGGATGGGGAAGGCCGGCCCTCTCTCGGGGAGGCCACAGAGCTGCAGCCTGACCTGTGACTCTGAGCTCTTCCTTAGCAAGGATGACACGTGTCCTAGGGAAGTTGGCCAGAAAGCGGTAGAGAGCAGAGAAGACTGCACATTTGTGGAGTGAATACTCACGGCAACATCTAAAGGCCAGCGTGCATGCAATGGCCAGGGAAATCACATATGGCAGGCAGAACGACAGCCCCCAAAGATATTAGGTCTTGTCTCTGGCCATTTGGGCTGGTATGACAAACTATCATGTAGTGGGTAATTTATAAAAACAGACATTTGTTTCTCATGGTTCTAGAAGCTGGGAGTCCAAGATCAAGATGCCTGCAGGGTGAGGTTCTGGTGAAGGCCTTCCTCCTGGTTCAGAGCCATCGCCTTGCTGTGTCCACACTGACGGAAGGGGCGAGACGGTCTCTCCAGAGCCGGTTTTATGAGGTACTAACCCCACCCTTGAGGATGGAATCCTCATGACTTAAGTTCCTCCCAAAGGCCCCTCCTCCTAATCCCTTCACCCTTGAGTGTTAAGAAACAACATATATGGGAGAATGGCACTGAAACATGTATAATATCATATGTGAAACGAATTGCCAGTCCGGGTTCGATGCACAATACAGGATGCTCAGGGCTGGTGCACTGGGATGACCCAGAGGAATGTTATGGGGAGGGAGGTGGGAGGGGGGTTCAGGATGGGGAACACGTGTAACCCATGGAGGATTCATGTTGATGTATGGCAAAACCAATACAATAGTGTAAAGTAATTAGCCTCCAATTAAAATACATAAACTTATATTAAAAAGATGCAACATATAGATTTGGGGGTGCGGGGGACACATTTGCAGCCTAGCAGGTCATAATCACTGGAACCGTGAATGTCACCCCATGAGGGTATGATTTGCAAATGTGATTAAGTGAAGGACCTTGAGATGGTGTGATAATCTTGGTGGTCCCAAGTGCAATCACATGGGACATTAGGAGAGGCAGTTCAGTTCAGTCATTCAGTCGTGTCCAACTCTTTCCGACCCCATGGACTGCATCACGCCAGGCTTTCCTCTCCATCACCAACTCCTGGAGCTTGCTCAAATTCATGTCCTTCGAGTCAGTGATGCCGTCCAACCATCTCATGCTGTGTCGTCCCCTTCTCCTCCTGCCCTCAATCTTTCCCAGCATCAGGGTCTTTTCCATTGAGTCAATTTTTCGCATCAGGTGGTCAAAGTATTGGAGCTTCAGCATCAGTCCTTCTGATGAATAGTCAGGACTGATTTCCTTTAGTATGGATTGGCTGGATCTCCTTGCAGTCCAAGGGACTCTCAAGAGTCTTCTTCAATACCACAGTTCAAAAGCATCAGTTCTTTGGCGCTCAGCTTTCTTTATGGTCCAACTTGCACATCTGTAGATGACTACTAGAAAAACTATAGCTTTGACTAGATGAACATTAGTCGATACAGTAATGTCTCTTTTTCATACGCTGTCTAAGTTGGTCATTGTTTTTCTTCCAAGGAGCAAGAATCTTTTAATTTCATGGCTGCAGTCACCATCTGCAGTGATTTTGGAGCCCAAGAAAATAAAGTCTGTCACTGTTTCCATTGTTTCCTCGTCTATTTGCCAAGAAGTGATGGGACTGGATGCCATGATCTAGTTTTTTCAGTGGTGAGTTTTAAGCCAGCTTTTTTGCTCTACTCTTCCACTTTCATCAAGAGGCTCTTTAGTTCCTCTTCACTTTCTGCCATAAGGATGGTGTCATCTGCATATCTGAGGTTATTGATATTTATACATCATAAATATATAATATAAGGGTGGTTTCATCTGCATATCTGAGGGCCCCAAGTGCAATCACATGGGACATTCGGAGAGGCAGGCAGAGGGAAATGTGACACACGCAGAGAAGGTGATGCAAAGATGGGCCAAAGGTTCAAAGACGCTGACTTGACTGAGGGGATGCAGCCACAAGCCAAAGACTGCCAGCTGACACCAGAAGCTGACGACGTAAGGATATGGATTCTCCCACAGAGCTTCCTGCTGGAAGAAGACCATGGTGACACCCTGATCTGGCCCCTGACTTCATGCTGATTTCAGACCTCTGGCCTCTGGAACTGTGACAGAATAAACGTCTGTTAAAAAAAAAAAAAAGTATGTGGACCATTTTAAAAGTTTTTATTGCTCCTATTTTATGCTTTGGTTTTTTGGCCTTGAGTCATATGGGATCTTAGTTCCCCAGTCAGGGTTCAAACCCACACCCCCTGCATCTGAAGGCAAAGTCTTAACTACTGGACCACCAAGAAAGTCCCAATGTCTGTTATTTAAAATCACCAAGTTTGTGGCAACTTGTTAACAGCAGCTGCAGGAAAACTGATGGGCCACAAAAGGCAGGTCTATTTCACAAGAGATTACAACGGAACCGCTGCTCAGTGTGTTCGCTCCCAGAGTCACTGGGGTCACAGGCAGACCTGCCTAGCTCTCTGGGTCTCTGCCAAGAGTTACCTTCTCTGGGAGAATGTGTGCTCCTAGGGGGCCAAGGCTACATGCTATGCACACTTGTATGCCTCAAACTCAGCACAGTGCTTGCTACTAAAGAAGAGAGATAAAGACTTTTTTTTTTTAGTTATCAGCATAAGTAAGTGGTAATGAAAAGTGAGTTCATAAATGAATAGGGCAAGGTCTGCCCCAAGAATGGCAGGTGTTTGAGAACATCATCTTGTATTATTATTTGTCTCCTTTTGGATAGGCCTCTTCAAATATATACCTTGCCTCCCCAACAAGCCAAAAGGCTCCTGGAGGCAGGGACCTCCTCCCGTGCAGCAGGAACTTGCACAGGGCTTAGCAGGGGCTCAGTGAAGACCCATTGACTGATTGGCTCATGATGGATCGAACTCCTGGATCCAAGTGTTCCTGAACTTGCAGTCCCTTGTCAACATTTCATTTAACCCAGTTTCCACTATCTTTTATGCAAAACTCACATTAACTACAGAATGAAGTGCACAGTCCCAGGCCTGGAAAGGGATGTGAACCATGTACTGAAGCATGTCCAGGTGGAGGATGAATATTTGCCTCTTAAGGACCATCTACTCACTGGCTTAGGGCAGACAGGACTCAGTCCAATTTTAAAATGTGGATTATAACAATGGTCTCAAACTTCAGATTCTGTAACTCTGGGCAAGGCTAAGGAAGCTGCTAAAAGGGTCTGGTTCCAAGGCCACCTATGGAAGACACTGACAAAGAGCCCCTGAAGTAGTAATGATGAAGCTTTTCAGCTTCCCACGGATCTGCAAGTGAACTTGAAAGTGTGCACTCTGCTTCAGCATAGGCATGATTTTTAAAATGCAGGAGAAATAAACAACAATGAACAGTTTGGCTCCGTTTGGGGAGGAGTCCGGCTGGACATCAGGCATGGTCTATTTGCATGTGCGGATGCTCCAGGGCAAAAGCCATCACACGAAAATGCATCACAGAGAAAATTGCAGGAGGCTCTGAGTGAACAGAGGGTGAACACACAGAGAAGTTTTGGTGTAAACATGTCCTTTTTGAGGATTGGAGATTCTTTCTGAAAATCCTGGATTTGCAGCACTTGTTTTGGTAGAAGCAGCTGTCACCAAAGAAGCCGAACGTGGAGCCAACAAAGACTGTCCTTTGAGCTGAGTGCCCTTGTCCTTGAGATGAGGCTTGGGCCCCGCTGGCAGCTTAGCACTGCACGGTTCTGACCACATTTTCTATGAAGAGGACCACCCTCACACTGCCTCTCCTTCTAGGAGAGTTAAACATCTGCCCTGTGTTCCCCCCAACATGCAGACTGCCCCAGCATTCATTTAAGAGCTGCTGTGGTGAATGGCAGAGATGGTGAAGGAAGCAACGAAGAAGCTGGAACTGGGAGCTAGGGGGCTGTTGCAGACCCAGGAAGACTTCCTCCCTACACTAGTTCTCAGCATCCTATGTGTCCAGTGAGGCAACTGGACTCCATCAATAGGGGTACTTAGTCATAGAAGTAGTTGAGAAGCTTTGACGTGGCATATGGACAACTCATGAAAGAGCAGTAGACATCACAATGAGATATCTGCCCATGTTTTATTTACCTTTATTTTAAATCACTCTGATTACAACAAAGACTCATTTTGGTGTCAGGACACCTTAAATATCTTTCTCACATTTTGCTCATTGCTTTCAGCTAAAAAGGAATGGTTTGAGGCTCAGAGCTCTGGGCAAGCAGAAGCATCAGGCTAGCTTTTACTGATGATGTCTTGTTTTCATTTTATTCAAGACAAGTGATTGTGGTCTTACATCTACTGTAATGGTGTAAAAGTTCCTTACGTGTGTGAGGACAAAAAATGGGAGAAGTAGGGCAGATGCACTAGTTAAATATCAATAGAAGTGCAAATATTAGGTGGGGGAGGGGTATCAAGTGCCTGATATCTGCAGACACCTGTCCCTCTCTATCTCTAAGAAACCTTCCAGCACATCCTTCTTTTTGTCTCATAAGAACTAGTCAGTGTTTTCAGCTTGTCTACATTTTGCCCCCAGTTTCCATTCAGAGGCTAGATCGGCAATGACCACAGGCTGCATAGCACAATCATTGCCTTTCTTTTCCTGCTGAAACCCCCAGAAAATATCCTTTCTCTCTTATTTATGCCAGTGACGGCTGCACCATCTTGGATTCCCTTGACACTCATATTTCCATCGAAAGACACATATTTGGGTGTGTGTACTACATCAGAACCCAGCAAAATTTTCCTCCTGCCTGTTTACATTAAAAATACTCATTACGATTCAAATTACTTTCAAATTATGCTCATCTGGATTTCTGTGCTTTATAAAGACTCCCATGCCTATCTCTTTGTGAGGTTATAAGTTAAAATATTTTTATTATGATAGAAACCGTTTTAAAGACTCCACAGACATTTGCTAAACTGTGGATAAGATGGCTTCATGCTGCATAAGCCCTCTCTCCCAGCCCAGATAAAAGGAAGGGAAAGTGAGGACTAGAGGTCTGGGGATTGATGCTGCTTCAAGCGTGAACAGGAGGCTTTGCATATCTGCTCTGGTGGTGCCTGAGTGATAGCTCTGCAATCTGGGTTAACTTCACCCATTACTGGCAGTAGGGAGGGTATCATGTGCTAGCCCTGGCGCCCTCAATAAGAGTACTGGCATTCTCCAACCTTCATCTGAAAATTAAAAATAAAGGAAAATGCATTTTAGTCGCTATAGGAGGGAACTTTTAGCCCTCAGAGTTTCCAGCAAGGAAATGGGCTTGTTTCAAAGGTAGTGAGTCTGAAGACACCACAGGAAGAGTCTCATCAGAAGCTGGATGGCCACTCCTATTGTAGAAGTTCATGCACAACTTCCAGCCCTGGGACCATGTACTTCATCCCTCAGTTTGATGAGTGTTTGCTGCTAAGTCACTTCAGTCGTGTCTGACTCTGTGTGACCCCATAGACGGCAGCCCACCAGGCTCCCCTGTCCCTGGGATCCTCCAGGAAAGAACACTGGAGTGGGTTGCCATTTCCTTCTCCAATGCATGAAAGTGAAAAGTGAAAGTGAAGTCGCTCAGTCGAGTCCGACTCTTCTCGACCCCAAGGACTACAGCCCACCAGGCTCCTCCGTCCATGGGATTTTCCAGGCAAGAGTACTGGAGTGGGGTGCCATTGCTAGTGGCGGGTAAAAGACATCAGCTCAGACTGAACGAGATGCAATGCATTGTAGACACAAAGATGGCAAGGCCAGCACAGCTAGGCCCAGGTGTTTAGATGACACCGTCAGGACGCCCATGTCTCTCACCTTCTCCTTTCTACTTTTCTAAGGCTTCCTTCCCTAGAAAGCAGCCAAGAGGTCTCCAGCTCCCCCAGGCTGACTTTCTACCAGTCAAGCAGTCTGAGCAAGAGAAAGAATCTTTCCCAATCGATCCCAAAAAAGTCTTGAGGTTTTCCTAAGAAAATACTCAGAGATACTCATAAAAATCTATATGTAAGAGCGTTCATTTGTATCTACTTTTGCTGGAAAATAAGTGAAACACCTTAAGTGTCCAGAGATGGAAGCCTGGTTAAATAAACAGTAGCATAACCGAATAGTGGAATACTATGCAACCAGTAAAAATGATTAAACTCATACAAAGTTACTTTTTTTTACAAAATAGAAACAGACTCGCAGATCTTGAAATCAAACTAATTGTTACCAAATGTAGGAGGAAGTGGTAAATTAGGGGATTAGGGTTAACATATACACACAACTATATATAAAATAGATAACTAGCTTGGATCTACTATACAGCACAGGGAATTGTACTCAATATTCTAAGTGGGGAAAGGATATGAAAAAGAATGGAGATGTGTGTGTGTGTGTGTGTGTGTGTGTGTGTGTATTTGATTCACTTTGATGTACACCTGAAACTAACACAACCTTGTTTAAGTCAACTATACTCCAACAAAAACTATTTTAAAAATAAATAAAAGTAGCTTGGAAGAAAAGAAATAAATAGTAGTATATCCAAATAATGGAATGTATGAAACAAGTAAAAGTGTGCTTTCAGAGAGTAATAATGATGATAATAAGATATTCTTGATGTATAGGTAAGCAAGATATGGAAATGAATACACAATAAGGTTGTGGGCTTGTTCCACAATATTTATTCATAGAAAACTAGATGCAGGGCATCTCCCGGTGGTCCACGGGTGGGATTCAGTGCCTTCACTGTTGGATCCCCAGGTTCAAATTCTGGTCAGGGAACTAAGCTCCTATAGAGCTCTGCAGCATGGCCAAATTGGAAAAACACAAAAAACTAGATGCCAATGCACTGGTGTATTTTCTGGGAGTGAAGAGATTACAATTATATTATTTAAAATTTGTTCTAAGTTATCTGTTATGAATATATATTATTTTATGCAGTTAGAAAAAGGTAAACAAATACTATTTAGAAACCTAGATAAGTATACTAGTGGTAAGAACCTGTCTGCCAATGCAGGAGACATAAGACATGGGTTCACAGAACTGAAAGAGACACGTGTACCCCACTGTGCATCGCAGCACTGTTTATACTAGCCAGGACATGGAAGCAACCTAGATGTCCATCAGCAGACGAATGGATACGAAAGCTGTGGTACATACACGCAATGGAATATTACTCAGCCATTAAAAAGAATACATTTGAATCAGTTCTAATGAGGTGGATGAAACTGAAGCCTATTATACAGAGTGAAGCAAGCCAGAAGGAAAAACACCAATACAGTATACTAACGCACATATATGGAATTTAGAAAGATGGTAACGATAACCTTGTATGTGAGATAGCGAAAGAGACACAGATGTATGGAACAGTCTTTTGGACTCTGTGAGAGAGGGCAAGGGTGGGATTGTTTGGGAGAATGGCATTGAAACATGTAAATTATCATATGTAAAACGAATTGCCAGTCCAGGTTCGATGCATGACACAGGGTGCTCGGGGCTGGTGCACTGGGATGACCCAGAGGGATGGGATGGGGACAGGGGTGGGAGGGGGATTCAGGATGGGGGACACAGGTACACCCATGGCGGATTCATGTCAATGTATGGCAAAACCAATACAATATTGTAAAATAAAAGAAAGAAATAAATAAATCTAAAAAAAAAAAAAGAGAGAGAGACGTGGGTGTTCAGTCCCTGGGTCAGGAAGATCCCCTAGAGGAGGAAATGACAACCCACTCCAGTATTCTTGTCTAGAAAATTTTATGGACAGAGGAGCCTGGCAGACTACAGTCCAGAGTGTCACACAGAGTCCAACAGAAGTGAATCGACTTAGCATGCATGCACACACATGCAGATAGTTATACAATGACTGACAAGAGGACTCTCGACTTGGGGCAGCAGAAAGACCCAAAGAAACTGTTCATTTTCTGATCTTAACTGGATTGATTCTTATGGAAGAAATCATCCACTGTGGAGGAGGCAGGATGCTGCTTGCTTCTCTGATGACACACCCAGTGGAACTGGAGCAATGGGCCAGCCAGGAACCTGCAGATGAACTCTGGCCCAGCCCCCGGCCTTCCAGCCACGAGATCTAAATTCAGCCTCGCAGTTACTCACACCCAGGAGACAGCACACAAAGCCATGGTCAGAGGCCCCTGAAATGTGATCATTCCAAATATTTAATGAGATTCTCTCTCTCTCTCTGTCATACACACACACAGACGTGCGCATGCACGCATACACACACAAGCTATATTGTTAAACCAGACTATATGTTTGATATAGTTTTATGTCACAGACAATTCAGAATCTCGCAGGTCTCCTGGATGTGTGTTCAACATCTGGACTTCCTAGTAAAAGCTGTGTCACCTCTCTGGTATGCATTATGCACATTAGTGGCCCATGGAGCCCTCGAGGCGATGGGCACACTGCAGGGTGAGCCCTAGCACTAATGCCCCAACTACAGCCAGAACGCCGCAGCCAGGAGCAAGCCCCTTGGTTGCCAGTTGCCAGCCTGAGGTTACTAATCCTGTCCCCTGCCCTCTGTTTCCAGGAGCTTGACAATTCTGAGACCCACTCCAACACCATACCTTTCCAAACCAGGCCTCCCGGGGCCTGAATCATTGACTTTTCATGGCTGTACATGTTCCAGATAGTTCCTGATCCATCCTCCCCGTTTATGAGGTCACTTGAGAAGGGGTTCTAGGGAAATGTGAATTGTGGCCACACATTTAGGGGCTGCGAGGCCAAGACTTGGTAGGAAAGGCAAGAGAGAAAACTGCAAATAAGGAATAAGGGACAAATGCATTCACTTATTCACTGAAAGCCTGATATAAATATACTAGCTGCTCTGAACACAGGGCTGTGCAAGGGACACAGGCCTTCATTACAAGCCACAGAGGGTGACATGGAGATAACTGTGAGCTCATATGAGGGTGCATCCTGTTCAGGAAAAATAGCAGATGCTATTAAAAAAAAAAACACCCCATGAATGAATGAATGAATGAATGAGTAAGACTTACAGCAGAGTGGTCTGGCCTAGTTTGGGGGCAGGGAAGAGCCATTCAAGCTGAGACCTAAAAAAAGGATGGGCAGGAACTGATCCAGGAAAGACAGAGGTCCCCAGAAGGAGAGAGAACAAACACCCAGGAAGGAGGGAGAAGAGGTCCTGAGTCTTTGGTACCCAGCACACACAGGGATTTTAGGTCTGGTAGGGATAATTCTGGTTGTTTCTCCAGGAACAGTAAGAAGTGGTGTTTTAACCACATCTGAGCAGCTCAGTGGTAAAGAATCTGCCTGCCAGTGCAGGAGACCCAGGAGAGGTGGGTTCAATCCCTGGGTCAGGCAGATCTCCTGGAGGAAGAAATGGCAACCCACTCCAGTATTCTTGCTTGAAAGCTCCCATGGACAGAGGGGCCTGGCGGGCTACAGTCCACTGGGTTGCATGGAGTTGAACACGACTGATCACACATGCACACACAGGACTTCCTGTGTGGCCCAGCCACAAGCCCCAGCCTTCACTCCCAAGCAGGCCAGTTGAGTAGCATCAGTTCTGAGTGGACGTGTTAAGAGAACACCAGCCTGAGAGAACTGGGGATCCATGGGCAGGAGGTCGTTGGGCCACAGCCACGGACATAGTGGGAGGAACTGGGAGCTTTTAGATGGAGAGACTCGTCTCTGTGCTGTGCAGTTCAAGCGTTTCATGGCAGACAGAGGATGAGCAGAGTGAGTCTGGAGACACTCTTGAGAGCTCTGATCCACAGCTTCCCAACCAAGGAGGCAAACTGTGAGCTGTGGAAGAAAAACCTGGCCATGGTGAGCACCGCCCATGGGAGCTGGTCTCAGAAGGCCGCACAGTCGAGGCCTTGACTGTACCCAGAGCCTGGACACATTGAGGAAGCTATGGAGGGGCTTCTGCACGAGGACCCTGTGGTCCCCCAGAGGTGCTTAGAGTTCTCAAGAAGAACTTACATCCAGTCCTTATCTTCATGTCATTCCTCCCTCTCTGTCTTGGGCCAAGAGGAGTGTCTGTGATGACTCTCTCTGTTGCAATGGTGATAAATCCAGGCAGAAAAAAAAAGCATCTAATTGGGTTGGGCATGAGTCAGTGAGAAGTCTAAGTGTGGTCTAGCCAGGGACATAAACTCTGGCCGGACATGCGGCAAACGCATGCCCACTGGCAGCCCTAACATCACACCGTCCTCTCAGCAACTGGCCAGAAAAGCAGCTTCTCAGCCCTGGAAATTCAGGCACAAGTTCTGCATTAAACTCTCAGTTGCCCAGACTGGGCCACGGAACCATCCAACACCAGCCTCAGGGGACCGGCTGGAGGCAGCTCACTGACTCAGCCTGGACCACAAGATTTCCCTGGAACTGGGGCCTATCGAGGGGAAGGGGGCAGCGTTTTCTAATCACACCCAAACCTCATGGATTGCTGTCAGTGGAAGAAGGAGGGAAAAGAGCTGGGCCACCAAACCCGACAATTGTCTTCTCCAATATGGAAGGACATCCACTCATGGGCTCCTGGGCCCCACCCCACTTCCTCCAGCCTCTGCTTCAGCCCCAGACAGCCTCCTACAGGAAGTGCTGGTGGACGCCCAGAGGGGAGCACGTCATCCCATTTACACACTTTATATCATGCTTAGAAAAACCCACCTGTGATATCAAGTAACCTAAATGTCCATCGACAGATGAATGGATAAGGAAGATATGGTATAAAAGGGAACAAAACTGGGTCATTTGTAGTGATGTGGATGAACCTAGAATCTGTCATATAGAGTGCAGTAAGTCAAAAAGAGGAAAACAAGTATCGTATATTAACACGTACATACGGAATCTAGAAAATGCTACTGATGAACCTGTTTGCAAGGCAGGAATAGAGACACAGATATAGAGAACAGACTTGTGCACCCAAGAGGGGAAGGAGAGGGTGGGATGGACCAAGAAGGTAGCACTGACACATATTCACTGCTATCTGTGAAATAGCTAGCTGGTGGGAACCTGCTGTATCACACAGGTGCTCAGTGCTCTGTGACAACACAGAGGGGTAGGATGATGGGCGGAGGCTCAAGAGGGAAGGGATATATATGTATTATATGTGTAAGTACAGCTGATTCACGTTGTGGTATAGCAGACACTAACACAACATTCTAAAGCAATTGTACTCCAATGAAAAACAATTAACAATTGATTTAAAAAAAGAAAAACCCACCTGTGAAGTTAAGGTTGAATTCTTTATTCGCCATGCTCATGTTTGCTGTTAAAAGAGCCCCCTCCCATGCCCAGCCCAGTATTGCTGCTCTGAGAAAGAACACCTTCCTTTTGACTTCAATTATGCTTCCAGACTCGTCAGCACCAACCACAGAGGTTCTGTCCTGAGTAAGAAGGAATCTGAGTTTGGGGTTTTCCCTGTACTTTTCCTCCTGATTCTCTAAGACATTTTTCACAAAACATAGTATTTTTCTCTTTGGGGCAAAAAAAAAAAAAAAGAAATTATACTTCTGCCTTTTCTCCCTTCTTATAGAAATATTTATGATCTCTCTACTAAATAATGTATTTGAGGATGACTGTACATAGTGTATAGGCATAAAATAGGATGCAAGATCTTAAATTATGTAGACATAATTAGACTGCAAATCCTCTTCCACAGCCCCACGTTTAGGTTTCAGCACTGAAGGTATTTGTTTCTTCCTTAGGTGAATCAATATAGGTACCACTGTCCCGAAGATTCAAATTCATTATTGTGCAGTGTTTGGATTTCTTAAAAGCTTTTCTCTCATGCATGCACACAGAAAGTTAACGGTTTTCTTTCATTTCTGAATGTGTAAGAAGATGTTCATGGACTTTAGAGGCAGCAGGCATGTGTGTGCCGAGCTTCCCCTTCTCACCACGGCTCCTCTGGGTGAGGCATCAGACTGGATACCCAGTAAGGCAGCCGGTCAGGGAGGGTGACCTGGAGAGGGGGCAGCAGCTCTGACGTGCTCTGAGCAAACCTTCAGGACTTCCTTTCCACGTGTCCTTCCATCACTGGTACTCCTCTTCCAGGAAGGCGAGCTGCCTCCTGCCCCTGACGGCCCACTCTGCCTCCAGCCCCTAGAAAGCCTGGCCAGTTAGTGCCATATGACTAATTCAGATTCATTGTCATGGATCAAATCGCAACAACATATTTCCAGTTGCCAGTCTCTGTTTTCCAATTGTCCCTCTGTTATCCGTCTAAGTAAACATTTGTTCTGCTTATCGTTTCTGAGCAAAGACATGAATCACTCGCCCAGAAGAAACCACAGCAGCAGCTGTTGCCTATTAGGAATCGACATTTGGGAACAGGGCCCACTAAACGGAACTGCAGACTCAGGTCTGCTTTTGGTTTGTCCCCATCCTAGAAAAGGAAGCCCAGGGCACTCTGGAGGACTAGCGGCCATGTCAACCTACCTTGGTGGTAGGCCCTAGGAGCAACCGGAAGCCCCTGGCTCAGAGCTGCTCAGTAGCCTTCCTTCTACTGACTTGCCAGGTCACCTAAAATCCCACACATAGTGTTGCCGTTTGGCAGCTATTTCCATAAAGTTTGTGGGATAGTGCGAGTTGTTGCCTGAGGTGTCTACACGTGGGCTGGTTTGCTGCCATTGAAATCATATTGCAGAGACCTCTGGTAGATCCTGGCTTCTAGGGGAGGATGGTAGGGAACCTTAAGATGAGGAGCTCTTGGAGTTTAGGGGTTTGTCTGGTTTTGCAGCAACTTACATGGGAAACATATTTTGTAATAGGCTTGGTGCTGGGCATTTCTAAAAGCTTTACATAGGTGATTTAATCCTTAAAACCCAACCAGCTGGCAGAAAGGGTGACATAATCAAAGCAGGCAACAGACAAAGAAATGGAAGTTTCGGATCAGAGAAGGTTTCAAGCCTGGGCTGAATTTGGACGAGCAGGTTATGTGGGGAGAGGGAGGAAATGACTTTTATAAGTGTGGGTAAGATGGGGATGCTCAGCTATAATTCTAATGGACAAGTTTAAAACTTAGCAGAGTTGCAGGTACAACATCTGAGGAAGTCCCAAGCCCCTCTCAGGGCTCAGGGTCGAAACTGGACACCCCTCCCGAGGGGAAAGGGCAGTGACTTCATCAGATGATTCCTTAAGCACTCAATCCCATGAGTCTTCTGCAGTACCTAGCAGGAATCTGCATACCCCAGTGCTCAATAAGTGCATAGTAGCGGGGATAGGAATAAGTTTAAAGATGGTCTCCATCATCACAATTTAAAAATTTTACTCAAAAAAAGACAAGGAAGGGAATGAAAAGATAAGCTACCAACTGGGGGAAAATTTTTCAAATCACCTATTCAATACAACAAAGAGCTTGCACCTTTAATATACAAAGAACTCTCAAAACTCAACGATAAAACAAACAACTCAATTAAAAAACAGACATACACTTCAAGGGACACTTTACCAAAACGATGTAAGGATGATGAAGAAGCGCATGAAAAGTGTTCAACATAATTAGTCATTAGGGAAATAGAACTTAAAACCATAATGAGATACCACTATATACCTATTAAAATGACTAACAACAGCAACAACAAAAGTACTATCAATACCAAGTTCTGGCTAGGTCTAGCAACAGGAACGCTCGTGCATTGCTGGTGGGAAGAAGAGTGGCGGAGTAAGTCTAGAAAAGGGTTTGGTCATTTCCTGTAAATGTACATTCACCCTGTAACCCACACAATCCTACTCCTGGGTACCTTCCCAAGTGAAATAAATATCTGTCTTCACACCAAACCCTGTGTACAAATGTTTGTAGCAGCACGATTCATAATTGCCAAAACAGAAAACAGCCCAAATGTCCTTTGAGGGGAGATGGATAATTGCTCTGCGGTATATCCCTACGATGGGACATCACTCAGCAACAAAGAGAAACAAAGACTGATGTATGCAATAATTTGGATGAATCAAAAAGTCATTGTGCCAAATGAAAAACCAGTTTCGAGAGGTTACATACATATGCTCTGATTCCACCTGTATGACATTTTTGAAGAGGTACGTTGTGGAGAACAGACCAAAGCTTACTAGGGGTCTGGGGTAAGGGGTGGGTGTGTCCAAAAAGGGGGAAACATGATGGAGTGGGGTTTTGTGGGGCCGGAGGGTGATGGAACTCTTTTGTATCCTGACTATAGTAGAGGGTACAGGAATCTACACCTGTGTTAAAATGCCTAGAACTTGTATTACATAAGGAAAAGTTTACCTCCTGACCTGCCTCTGCTCGTTGAGAGAAGAGGGAACTGGGGGTCTGTGTTTAACAGCAGACTTGCTCTAAATCTCACTGTTTTGCGTTTGATATTCACTCTAGCTTTTCAACGCCCATCTTTCAGATAATTGGGGAGGGGGTCATAGGTTCTTGAATGGGGGCCAAACTGCCTCCCTCGAAGGTGACCTCATGCCACGTGTGGTGTCTCCTAAGCCATGTGTGGTGTGCCCTGAGCTACTGGGGGTTCCGCCTGGCAGATCGATCCCAGTGTTGCTGCAGACAAGCCTCTCCCATCCACGTTCCACCCTTTTCAGTATCAGGTTATAGACACCGAGTTTGTGTTTCTGCTTGGCATTCTTGCCCTCTCATTTATTTGCCATGGTTTTGTTTTGTTCTCTGTTTGTGGGATGGTTAGAAGAGAAGGCAGAAGAAACTTCTTTCACCTGCCAGCTTAATCCAGACGTCATAACTACATCGTCAGAAGGCTCCTAGGCATTGTGCATCAGTGAAAGGAGGGATTAAACCAAGAAAGAAAAGACAGAAGCTCCAGGAAGCAGGGTATCCAATGTCTGAAAGAGGGGAAGGGAGTTCCCAGGTTAGCAGTGATTAAGAGCTCCAGACAATAGCTGTGATGACACTCAAGTACAGACCAGACCATACCATCAGAGGACTCAGCAGACGCCTCCAACAGCAAGAGACCATCTGATACATTCGACCTTGTGAAAAGTCATACGGAGAGGTTGTAGGGGTGGCTTAATCGTATGTACCAAGAAAATCAAGCAGGACTTCCCCGGCAGTCTAGCGGTTAAGAATCCAGCCTTCCAATGCAGGGGATGTGGGTTCGATCCCTGGGCAGGGAACTAAGATCCCACATGCTGTAGGGAAACTGAGCATCACAACTACTGAGGCTGAGCTCTCTAGAGCCTGTGCTCTGCAATAGGAGGAGTCCACACACCACAATGAGAAAAACCCTGTGTGCCTCAAGACCCAGCACAGCATCCCCCAAAAAAGAACAGAAACAATCAAAGTATCCTGCTATACTACCTAACTCAACAGTGAACAATATTTATATAATAAACAATGAATGCTAATTTAATAGAACCTTGTGAAATAATTGTTGTGAAGCAGTGGGGTGGGGGGTGAGGTGAGTAAGAAGGTCAAGGTCACACCACAAGTCAAAACAGGGAGCTGGGACTTTTAGGTGCCTTCATACTTGTCATTGTGTGCCCAGAGAAGCACTGTCTATTAGGGTGCAGTCAGGGTTTGTGGGGGGTGCAGAGTCCACCACAAGAGAACCAGTAGCATCCGTGTCTGTCTTCCCCCATCAAAGGGGAAACTGCTTTCAATACCTCTGTGGTCCTGCCACCAGCAGAGGGTGGAGGATGGCGAGGCCCCTGCCCCAGGACTCTGGGTCCTCAGTTAGAAACCAGAAATGAGCAGTCGGCTCTGCTCCCAAGCTTATTGTGTTCAGATGGCCCCAGCCCAGTCACACTTGCCAGTGCCCAGCTGGGAACTGGGACCACAAAGACCACATCTGAATTTCAGCTGATACTCAGAAGCCTCCATTAGGACCCTCAGCTCAGAAACATGATGAAATCCCCTTCCTTATAGCCTCTGGAGAAAGCAGGGTAAGACTGCTGTTCTCATCAAGCATCTGAGACTGGGAGAACTTATCTCCTGAAGCCCAGATAACAGGTTGAGGGACCAGCCTGGAGAAGGGACGTGGGAGACTGATGCCCTACATATCAGGCTCAGTGTTCCCTGCTTTCAGGAACTAAAGAGGTATATTAGGTCAGAGAGAAGTTATAGACCTCTGATCCTATTCCACCTGTGACAGCAGAAGTTATTAGATATTTAGGGACCATTTACTTGTGTTCCCCTTCTGAGGATCATTGGCATTCATCTCGTCTTGTTGTTTGCTTCAAGTCCTATTTGTGAGCCTTTAGTTGTGGTGTTCCTCTGCCAGTAGTGCCTTCCCCCAATCTGACTCTTTCCCACTTTTCTAGAAAAGGGTTTAGATGGT
This sequence comes from Bos grunniens, assembly GCF_055505025.1. NCBI lineage: Eukaryota > Metazoa > Chordata > Mammalia > Artiodactyla > Bovidae > Bos > Bos grunniens. The sequence goes on along the minus strand of NC_141182.1, from coordinate 42,087,064 downwards.
AAAGTCACAGGGCCAGGAGCCTGTAGCCTAGGGGAACTTCAGAATTGAAAGCCTATAACCCTATAACCCACCTCCTCTTCTGAGACACCCACTATTGTTTCAGAATTGTGTAACTGAGTCTTTTTAATGGGACTATAAACTCTCTGAGAACAAGAATTGTATTACGGTCAGCCAAGCTGTGTAACAAATAGGCCCAACAGGCAAAATTTCTACACAGTTGGATGTTTATTTCCTGCTCAAGTGGCAGTCTTTGAAGTGTTACTCAGGGACCCAGCCTCCCTCTAGTTTGCGGCTTCACTTTTCCCTGGCTCCTCATCGTCATCTGTGTCCAGCTGATGGAAGCTGCCAAGAATGGAGGAGTGTTTCCAGGGGCTTTTTGTGAGTTAGGCCTGGCGCTAGAACACATCCCTTCTGCTCACGTTCCATCTGAGGAAACTGAGATGACCACATCAACCTACAAGGGAGAATGAGACATGCAGTCTACCTGGGTGCCCAGCAAGGGTGTGGCCTCAGTAGACCAGCTCTTCTGCATTTCCCAACCCCCTTCCATGCTGCCTTCCCCTCCAGAGCCCAACACAGAGAGGGACCTTCAGAGGAAGTTCCAGAGAACTTGGTGAGGTTGGCCTGAGGCTGCCAGTGCTCTGTAGAGAGAAGAAGCTACTCATGTCAGGGATGAGCTCTACCTGAGGCGTCCTCACACAGGTCCCTGTGAAGCCCCTCAGGTTGTGGGCCCTGCAGCAGCTGCGGTTGCATCAGAACACGGGCTGAAGGCTGGTCTTGACATCCACAGAAACCTCATCCTAGTCTCTTCCCACGGAGGTGACCTCTGTGCAGAAATCCATGCCATGTACCAGGCAGATGGGCCTCAGGAACCCCTTGAGCTGCCACTGTGTGAGGAAACTTGGGTCTTTGGTAATGGCCTGGGCAATGTGGAAGGTGAGGATGCCCTTGAAGAGAGTGGTTTCAGTGGAGCGGCAGCGACAAGAGACAGACTAAGGGCTTAAGGAAAGAATACAGGTAAATGCGCTGGAAGTTCATTTTCACAATTAATTAGAAAAAACAGGGCTGAAAGTGTGTGTCACAACACACACACTCATAAACACACATGTGCACGCACAAATATGCCTGGACCAAGTACCCCTCTCCAGAATGCCTGCTTTCCACTATTGCTATCTCAGCCCCATCTTTCCCCTTTTTCATTCCCCGCAAGAAGCAGTTGGCTTGGGATTCAGGTACCTCAGTGTTGCAAAGTGACTGCAGGCTGTGCAGTGAAGAGACTCCTTTTCAGATGCCCTACCTTCAAAATAGATCTTCAGCCCCACCGTAGCGAGTACTATGGGCTAAGTGACCACTGTGTCCTGCTGGGACCAGGGTCCCTGCCTACTCACTGACCCCCTGACCTCACCTTTGCCCACCTAACTTCATCATCCACATAGCTGCCCTTGTGATCTTCCAAAATCATCAAAGTGATGGTTTACACCTTCCATTGGCTTCCACATCCCCACCTCTCTATTCTCTTCTCCTGCTCCATATTCTTCACAGCAATTCATTCTACCTTTAATCATATTTATTTTTATTCATTTCACTTGGCTATTTTCTCTTTCCCTGGAAGCTGAGGTCTGTAAGAGTTGGCCTTTGTCCTCTCCACTTCTGTGCCGCGGCACCTTAGGCATGCTGGTATTTTATCAAAGACATGCAGTTTCCTTAAGCCTCAGTTTCCTCAGCTAACAAAGGGGAACGATAAATTCTGTGTGCTTCACCTCATCCGGGATTGTGGAGATTAAATGAGAAGGCAGAGCAGACCCTGAGGTCTGCAGCATCAGCGATGCCGCTGGATCCTGGTTAAGCCTGCTGCCTGAGAATTCTAATTCTGCAGGGTGCTTTCCTGTCATCACAAGCCCCTTCTGAGGTCAAACCATGACGTCTTCACCAGAAACAATAGGCCCAGCGCTCCTCCCAGTTGAGAAACCTGGGACTCTATTGAAAATAAATTAGTAATGCCTCACTCTCATTGAAAAAAAAGTCTCAGGGAGATTTACAATTTTCTTTTTTCTAAGTGTACAGAACAACATAAATCAAAAGGAGCAATGGTCTACCTTGCGTTTTGACTACTTTGACCCTCTTCAACCTCTGCCAATTTTTATCTCATTTTTGTTTAACTTTATACATCAGAGTTTAATTTGAGAACTGGTCAAGAAGGCAGTGATGTATAGGTTACATCAAGTGCAGCTGAAATTACCCTGTCCCCGGGGACTTCGGACTGAAGGGAGGGTCCCTGTCCTCTTTCAGGGAGTAGAAGAGGAATGGTAGACTTTGCCCCTTGAACCCAGCCCCCCTCCACCCAGCTGGCTTCGGCACTGCCTCTTGTTTATTGATCCGGCCAGGTTTGAGGCGCTCGCAAGATTGCATCCATGCAGGGCTCAGGCTGCCCAGCTCGGTCCCAGGCTCAAATCACCAGCCACGGGGGACAATATCATTTTAGGAACCAGAGAAGGAGTTCTATCAGCATTGATTTTTCCTCTTCTTTCAAGTGTTATCTTCTCTAGGAAAGTGTGCCCAGCTGGTAGTGTAGTCTGGCCAAAGAGAATGCTGGCCTTGCTTCCCTGAATGTCCAGAGTGGGGCCTCACATCCCACAGATTACTCGGTAAGAATTGATGCTTGAATGAATGAATGAGTTGTGTTCTGCTTCCTCTTTACGACTGGTGTTCTAGCAGCCTCATAATAGGGTTTCTCTGGTGGCTCAGATAGTAAAGAATCTGCCTAAATGCGGGAGACCTGGGTTCAATCGCGGGTTGGGAAGATGCCCTGAAGAAGAGAATGGCAACCCACTCCGGTATTCTTGCCTGGAGAATTCCATGGACAGAGGAGCCTGGCGGGCTACAGTCTATAGGGTCACAAAAGAGTCAGACACAACTGAGCAACCTACACAAACACAAATGGATGAATTGGGTCACTGGCTTAAGAACTGGTGAGTGGCTATTGGTCCTGGAAATTTCCTTACAGATGCTCGGGACTAGGGAGATCTTGAGATTGTCTCATCTGCCTCTCCTCTGTCACATCAATGTTCAGCAAGACAACCTGGCTGGGGGCTGGACAACTTCTACTAAACACCCCGAGGGACAAGCCACACAAGCAGTGACCCAAGGGTTAGCATTTTTTTTTTTTTTAATGTACATCTCCTTCACAGCCCTTATCACAGTTTGAAATTACAGACTTCCATAACTATTTGAGTAAAGTGTGTCTCCCCACTAGACCCTAAGAACACTGAAAAGTTCTGTAATTAATTCGCAAGAAAAGTCTGTCTGCTCACCTGTATTTCCAGGGCCGGGCACAGGGCTTAACATCTGGGAAGTGCTCAATAAATGTTTCTGAATGAATGAGTCCAAAACAAACCGGGCTGGGGAGATACTGTGGTGTATCATTAGCAAGGCAGAAAAGAGGTAAAAATGCCCAGGTAAGGTAGTCATATTACATGTGACCACCTGACCTACTGCCAACACAAAAGGCCAGTAAGGGGTATGACGGAGGCATATGGTCGCTGGATTTGGGGACTAAGTTAAGATGCCAAGGACAGCAAGTTTCTCTGGAAGACTCCTTGTCTGGACCTGCACTGCCCCATCCAGTAGCTATTAGCTACTTGTGTGGCCACTGAGCACTTGAAACGTGGCTGATCTGAACTGAAATGTGTTGTAAATACAATACATACACCAGCTTTCAAAGGTTTACATGAAAAAAGAATACAAAAATCTATTACTAATCATTTTATATTGATTACATGTTGAAATGATACTTTGGGGGCTATGATTAGTTAAATAAAATATCTAATTGAATGAAGCTCACCTATTTATTTTGCTTCTTTTTAAATGGGGCTATAACAAAATGAACTGAGAAGGGCGTGGGTGCATAGTGGCAGAGCTGGAGGAGGGGGTGGGAACCAGTGCGAAATGGAGTGCATTGTGAGAAAATCACTTGTTTATTTAAATATTGTACTTATTAAAAAAAGAATCTGGATAAGAAATATGGGTATTTATAGTAATAATCAAAAAGGGGAAAGGCAATATATAAATTATATTTAAAAAAGGAAATTATTATAAGACACTTGGACAAAAAATTTACATCTTTAAAATATCTGGACTTCAACCTCAGAATGAGCATATCTTTTAAAAGCTCTTGGAAAACACTTCCTTACTCTCTTTGTCTCCTTTCTTTATAAGTCATCTTTAAGTCCCTTTGGGAAACTTCTTATAAATGAGGATTTGCCTCTCAAGGGATTCCTCTGGTTAGGAAAGTGTTTTATTAAAAAATATATGTTTGCCGCAGAATGCTGAGCGATATAATTAGCTGGTCCCTTCTGTTTTATTTTAAAAGGCTGTATGGCCAAGTTCTAATTAAACATATTCTCAGGACATTTGAAATGTGAAGGTGCCTCAGAACTGGGCACTAAAATAAAGGAAGTGAAGGCTTGGGGGATGCAAGCTGGAATGCAGGCACTCTGGCCACAGTGTACCTGGCATTTAGCCTCATTTCTGTTCCTGAGCACACAGCTGCCATGACCCATAAGCCCATCCCAGTTTACCATTGCTGGGACCCTGCCCTGAACCTGGGAGACAAAGAGTCCTGGGCTGGGATTCTGGGGTTCTGGGTGTGTGATAGGTCATCATGTCCAAAGTGAGAGCTTTTAAGGTCCCCACTAGCCCTGACATTCTGATTGTACATCTGGATATGTTTCTCTAGCTAGTTCTTGCCACATAGCATAGCAACATTCCAAATGCCCATACTTCATTTACTTTGTGAATCCAGGAATAAAATACAAGACCATGGACGGCTCATCCAAGAGAGGCAGTGCCACACCCTCATTTGCAAAATGAGAAGAGTAGTGCTCACCTATTCCCTCTTGAAAGTATTTCTTCTTGGAAATACTCTGTCTGCAAACAGCAGATGGGCTGGGAGCCCAGAGGAGGTGAGTTTAGAACAACCTCTTCTAAATTCTCCCACCTTGGCATCTGAGTAGTAACCTCACTCTTTGCAAAGCATTTACCCATCCATTAAACCCTCTTCAGAAGCAAACAGAACTCTCAGTCTTTGCTGCTGGGGACACAAAATGATAACATCCACTTTGGAAAACAGTTTGGCAGCTTCTTATAAAGTTACACATACTCTTACCATGTGTGTGCATGCGTGTGTGTGTGTGTGTGTGTGTGTGCGCGCTCAGTCATGTCTGATTCTTTATGACCCCATGGACTGTGGCCTGCCAGGCTCCTCTGTCCTTGGAATTTTTCCAGGCAAGAATACTGCCATGGATTGTCATTTCCTTCTCCAGGGGATCTTCCCAACCCAGGGATCGAACCCGAGTCTCCTGCGTCTTCTGCCTTGGCAGGCAGATTCTTTTACCACTGTGCCACCTAGGAAACTGGGACTCTTACCATAAAACCCAGAAATCCCACTCCTAAGCACTGGGATGCAAGAGAAATGAAGACTTATGTTCATACAAAACCTGTATGTCCAAGTATAGGAGCTTTATTCACAGTCACCCTAAACTGGGGACAACCTAATTAATTGTCCTTCAACAGATACGTGAATAAGCAAACTGTGATCCATTTACACCAGCTGTTGAAAAACTCAACAACATGGATAAATCTCAAACGCAGAGTGAAAGAAGCCAAACCCCAAAGGTAACCTACTGTATAACCCCATTTAGTACATCTTGGAGAAGGCAAAAGGGTGGGGTGAAGGACAGACCAGTGGTTCCTGGCACGGGCAGTGGCAATGAGGGGTAGGAGGATACTTTGACTATGAAAGAGCAGCACAAAGGAGAGTCTGGGGTGATGTGCCTGTGTGCCAAGTCTCTCCAGTCGTACCTACTCTGTGCGACCCCATGGACTGCAGCCCGCCAGGCTTCTCTGTCCATAAGATTCTCTGGGCAAGAATACCTGAGAGGGCTGCCCCACCTCCTGGGATCTTCCTCACCCAGGGACTGAACCCACGTTTCTTACATCTCCTGCATTGGCAGGTGGGTTCTTTACCACCAGTGCCACCTGGGAAGCCTGTTTGGAGCGATGGGACTTCTCCAAATTTTGATTGTGGTGGTGGTTATCTAACTCCATGAATCTGTCGAAACTCAGAGAACTATACACTAAATGAGAGAATTTACTCTATGTAAATTCGAAAACAAAAATTTAAAACCCCGGCAGGCTTGGCAGTGAATGTGTGGCTGCTTGAGGTTGCCCCCCCTCATTCATTTTATCCTATAAGGGATTAAGTCTATCAAGGTATGGTGTTCCCTGGGGATGGTTACTGTCCAAAGTGGCCTCTGAAAACTGAAGGGAAGGATGTAGATTACACGGGCCAGTGACAAAGTTTTTTTTTTTTTAATTATCTTTCCTATTGGATGCGGACAAAGAGGCAAGCAGATTTAATTACCACTTGTGACCACTCTTGAAGTCAAACAAAATACCTTGAGGATGAGATGATGCTGAGAACACAGAGTTAAGAGAGGGGAGAGAAAACTAGGTTCCTGTTTGTATAATTGAGCCAGGATTTACCACTAGACAATTTCCTTAAGCCAGTATAGGCAGGGGGTGCTATTACCTGCAGACTGAAACTTCCTAGGAAATACAATCATCAGCTCATTGAAACACTTCTGTTCTGATCCACAGTTGCAAAGCAACTTGCAGCAAACTGGGCAATAGAGAACCTCTGCGAAACAACAGAAAACATATGCAAAAAAAAAAAAAAATGGGAAAAGGACTTGGACAGGAACCTCATGAATAGGGAAATCCAAGTGACCATAAACATCTGGAAAGGCACTCAACCCCATTAGCATTCATGGAAATGCATATTAAACACAGAGAGATAGCAACAGCAACCACTAGATTAGAAAATATTAAAAAGAAGGGGAAGAAAAGCTTGAAATATCACATGTTGACAAGGATGTAGAACAATGGGGACATGTAAAAACACTGCTTGTGGGAGTGAAAATTGGCATAACTACTTTGGAAAACAGTTGGGAATTGTAGATTCACATACCCTATGACTTAGCGATCCTGCCCCTACATATATGTGTAACAGACAAGCTCTCCCACATGTGCGTAACACATGAATAAGCATGTTCACAGCAGCATTTTTCATAATAGCCAAAAAAACTGGAAAAAAAGAAAAACCTACTATACTGCAATATATTCATGATCCACAGCTTTAAAAAAGACCAACTGCACACATTCACATGGTCAAGTCTCCAGGTGAAAAAAATAAGACATGAAATGATTCATTCATTACGATTTTCTTTATGCAAAGTTTAAATACAGGCACAGGGGTATTTGTACCGAAGTGTTAAAACTACCAAGCAAGGTAATAAAGCAATGACTACAAAGTAGAGAGGGTGGTGGCCTCTAGGAAAGGTGATGATAATCAGGGGGTAGGGGGATCATTTCTGGTGATTGAGTATGGTGGTTATACAAGTGCTGGTCTTCTAATTATTATCTAAGCCACATATGATTTACACCTTTTTCTACGTTTTTAATGTATCTCACACAGAGAAACATAAGAAGTCAAAAAAATAATCACAGACCAGAGAGGTGCCAAGAACCAGTCTGGAGCCTGGAATATGGGCTAAATTTGAGAGAATTCTAGAGAGGTGGTCCCAGAGAGAGACTATCCGGATGGTCACAAGTTTTGCTTTCTTTCAATCAATTTATTCCAGCCAAGGGCTTTTCAGAAGTGTTTGCTTTCAAGTAAAAGTTGAAACCTTTGAAAAGTATCAATTCTGTCTTTTAAGTCTAATGTGTTAATCTGACAGCGTGCTCTTTCTGATTCACTGCAGTTCAGACCAGATCTGTTCCTTACACGAATCGACAAAGACAAGACGCAGCTATCTGTATTTGCCTAGAGATCTTTCATCTTAAAATTTCAATCATCAGGGCCAGAAACACAGGAGACCACACCCAATGGCTCTTGAGTAAGCTGTATAGTGCTGGTCCAGGCATTTACTTCACAAAGTTCCCTTGTATACAATTCTTCCATGCTTTTATTTGAGCCTATTAACTTTATTTTAAATATAAATCTAACAAGCCCAGACATCTGTTTCCAGGACTCTTTCAGTTTAGAAAGGTAAAAGCAGCAGGGAACAGCTATGAGAATCCGTGTCACTATGCAAGGAGACAGAAAGAAAACATCTTAGGTCTCCTAGGCTTCTGGACACATTTATTGTAGGCACAACAATGAAACGTTAAATTAGAAATTGACTAGACTCTTTTTTTAAAAAATCAGGAAAATGGGCAGTGCATAAGAAACGGTTATCATCCAATCTTTAGCAAATCATATCATTCAAAAAAAGTAAGTTTTATAGATATTTTCCTGCAAAGAAGTCACTCTGTGAGCATGTCTAAATTCAAGTCTCTAGAAGCATATGTGTGTACACAGATGCAAATATATAGACATACACACATATACTTACACAGATGAATAATGAAAGGTAGAATCTAGAGAGTGTGTGTGTGTGTGTGCGCGTGTGTGTGTGTGTGTGTGTTCGTGCGTGTGGTGGTGGTGGTGGTAGTGGACTGAGCCCCGTTAAAGAACTCAAGATTTGGATGGAATTCACCCTGATGGCTGAACAATTATGAAACAGCAGCATCCTCAGAACCAAATGACCTTTTCATCAACTTACAAAACATTAAAGGTTAAAGAATGTTTGAAAGGAAGCTAATACTTTTAAAACATTGGGGAAATTGCCATCTTTTCAAAGACCTGACCAAAATGAGAGCAAAGTGCCAGACAGCATGTGAGCCTTACCATGAGGAGGTGTGACACGTTTGCATTCCCTGCTTCATTCAGAACTATGAATGAATCTACCTCCTCAGGAAAGGAGACAAGGTAGGCCTGGGAGCTACACAGCACGGGAGCTCATGTGAGGAACCCTTAACAGGCTGGCTCCTAATTGCAATTTTGCAGTCACAGTGCTTCCTCTCTCAAGTAGCGATGGCAAGGTGAGCAAATCAATGAGAGTGTCAGATTTTCCAGGCTTCTATTTTCCATCTGACCTGGATGGTACAAATTCCAGTCACTACTAACAGGGAAAATAGAAATATCAGTGAGGCTCCTCACTAAACTCATTCCTTTAATTAGCTCCCAGAAAGGCCTGGAGAATCCACCTTACTCGCCCTGCATATGCCCACTCTTCCCAGGAAGTTAGGAGGCCTGTGCCCTGCCCTGCCTTCCGCACCTCCCGCCTTCTTTCTCCTTGTCCCACTCACAGCACCTGCTTGCAGTATCCTCTGGGGCATCCAACCTCATCCTGTTTTATAAGCTTTTGTCTTCAAGAAGTCTGACCCGGTGGCTGCCCTTCTCACAGGGCTGCAGGAGGAGTCAGCATCACTGGACAACCACTGTATGCCAAGTTTTTCACCAAAGCATCAACATAAATCCATCATCCCAGGGAAGCCTGACTCTACCTGGGAAGTGGGCTCTGCTGTGACTCGCCCACGGGCAGACAGCTGGTAACACCATGCCTCTTTCAAACCCTGGTCTAGCCCTGAAAGCTCCCGGGATACAGTGCAAAGAAGTAAAAGCTTCGAAGGACTTCTCTGACTTGGATGAAATTTTTCTTCCCTGATTTTCTACTCAGGGCTAAAGAAGGAGATGAAGGAAGTGAGGCTCACAACGGGGGGCAATCCACTCGAGGTCACTTGGTGAGTTAGGGGCCACCAGCCCAGGCGCTGCCTCACATGGGCAGAGCTTGCACTCATCTGGCGTGTGCACATGTGCAGCCGGCCATGCACTTGGGCCTTCTGCGCTGCTGATCCTACTTTCCCTGCATGCTGTCATGCATCCTGGGCTGGAGAGTCAGCCCTCTTACTTTCTCACCTTCGCTGTCTACCTTCTAGACTCCTGACATGCCCCAGATAGAATCGTCCTTCAGAGAACGAGCAGCTGGCATTTCTGGACATTTGAGACGGGCATGACTCCTTGACAAATTTCCCTCTTGGAGGATGACTCTGGCCCATTTTCAAGTCTCATTTTTCCTGGCCGACAGGTGAGGCCTGAGGAGCAGGAAGGAGGGATTGTGGGCTGCTGGGAGGTTGAAGGGAGGCTTCCCTGCCACATGACACAGAGTCAGGGGAACTACAAAGACCTTGCTGCTTCTGTGACCGGCAGGCCTTCCTAGTGGGAACCCTAACCCCAGACATTCAAGTCAGTAGGAACTGCAAATTCTCTCGAAAAGCAGGGAGGCCCTTTGGTACCTGAACTTACCCGTTCACCCCCTACTGCCCACCAGTATTCCCAGCAAACCCAGAGCCAGAGCCCCTCTCAGCAGCCAAAACACTCCTAAGCGCCTTAAATGATGTGAAAGACTTCTTATGAATTTACCCCCCCCACATTGGGTCTACAGATTTTAAAGGTATTGATAATATCTCTCAGGTGATGTCACAATTCACTCTCTGTCAAATTTGTATTCAGCACCTACAGTTTTTTTTTCCTGTGTGTATTTACAAACAGTTAGCCAGCCTGGGTCCAGGTTCTGAGAGCACCCCCTGACCAGGGTGCCCCCTCTCTGGTGAATGAGGCCGGGGAGGATGGCTGCAGATGACTGACTTGAGCTGAGTGTGGCTGCAAAGCAGGGCCTGGAGGGCCCTTCTTGTTGGAACTCACACTCGCCTGCAGCCTGACTACCACCTGCAGACCCCTTGGCAGGGAGCGGGGTGGAGATCAAGCACTCCCCAGGGCAGTCTGTAGCTGGGCCCCAATTCTAATTCCTGCAGAGATGGAGAAAGAGCAACATGCTCACCACTCCACAGCAGAGAAAGACAATTGCACTTTTAAAAACTCTGTACTTTAAAAATATACAAAACAGAAACAGACTCACAGACGTGCAGAAGAGCAGACAGGCGGTTGCCAAGGGAAAAGGGGTGGAGGGAGGGATGGACTAGGAGTTTGGGGTTAGTATAGCAAACTATTGCATTTAGAATGGATAAACCAATTCCTACTTCATAGCACAGGGAACTATATCCAATCTCCTGGGATAAATCATAATGGAAAAAATATTTTTTAAAAAAAGAATGCATATATGCGTATAACTTAGTCACTTTGCTGTACAGCAGAAATCAGTAATACATTGTAGGGCTTCCCTGCTGGCTCAGATGGTAAAGGATCCTCCCGCAATACAGGAGACCTGGGTTCGATCTCTGGGTTGGGGAAGATCCCCTGGAGGAGGGCATGGCAACCCATTTCAGTATTCTTGCCTGGAGAATTCCATAGACAGAGGAGCCTGGCGGGTTACAGTCCATGGGGTCGCACAGAGTCAGACATGACTGAGCGACTAAGCACAGCACAGTAAATCAATTATACATCAATTAAAAGTGTGTGTATAGGCCTGCAGGGGCATGGTGGGCCCCGGGGTACTTGGAATGATGGGCCATGGGAGGTGGTGGGAAAGAAGAGATGCTGAGCAGAAAGAACTATCTGCTGGTCCCTGATGGAAGCGAATCCAGCGTCCCAGGCAAAGGTCTCCACTGAGTCCTGAGCCACAGGCAGAACCAGGTCAGAAGGCCTGCAGATTCTCCTCGTTCCTTAGAGACCAAAGGTCAGTATCAGGGCTGGGTCAGTCCCTTCTGACCCTGGCACACTCCCTTATTTCCACATTCTTCCTGAAGGATGCTATAGACAGGTCCCTCCTTGCATGCCTTTGCACATTGACAGGAGCTCCTGCCTAGGGGGTTGGGCGCTTCCTTCAGGATGTGCTTTTCCAGGGGAGGAGTCCTGTAGCTGACGCCAGTTGTCAGCACACCCACCTGAACAGCCTGCTCAGGCTTTCCCGGGGGCCAGGCTCCGGCAGCACCCCAACTCCCAGTCCCAGCTTCCAGTGGGCCTGACCTGCATGGGCATACAGTCCTCTGCTCAGTGCAAGTTGGATTTGTCTGCTTCAGAATTTCAATATTGGAGGGCTTTGAAGAGGGTGGTCAAGATCCGGGATGGGCAAGTGTCTTATCTTGAAGTTAATCCCAATGGAACACACGTTTCATGCAAACGCTAGATTTGTTACCGGAACCTACAGAAGGGAGTTGGAGTGAAGGCGCTAGAGCTTTTCTTAAACCCCTCTTTGGCGTCACCACCTGCCTCTGCTATCCAACTGCAAGCGAAGAGTGCAGAGACCTAGTCTTCCAGGTGATAAGAGCACTCCGGCCCACTGCCTCTCCCCTCTCTCATTCCTGGGGTGGGTGGGGCTGCCCCCCGGCCTGCCTCTAGAGGGCGCTGTTGGAGAGGTGGTACCGCCAGCTGCAGCCTCGGGCTCAAAGAGGGCGCCCCAGGGACTCCACCCCTAACCCCTGGCCTAATTTGAATATTTCATTGGCTGCAGCCAGTCTGGTCAATTTATCATGCAAATATGGGTGCCCTCGCGCCAGAGAGGAGCCACCGCCCGCGCAGGAGAGCGGCGCCCGATTGGTGGCCGAGACAGCTGCATTTGTAATATTTTTCTTTGGGCATTAGAGTCATTTACCAATGCCATCGCCGCAACTCGAGGCACTGAATCACAAGCCACTTAAAGGTTTTTATTGGCAGCTTTGAAACTTCTTAACATGTTCTTTTGTTTTAAACCAAGTATCAACCTATTGCTGACCGCCCACCCTCCCCCCCACTCCCCTGCCCGCCCTAAAAAAACCTGCAGCAGCTACAAACTACTTTGTTCCCTCTCAATCTGTGCACTGGGTGACCGCTTCTGCCGTGTCACAGCGAGGAGGACTAGACCTCTTTGGGATGAACACTTGGTAGACTTGAAATAAATAATCTTGGCAAATTCTTATGGGGTCCAGACACAACTGATAGCAGACAAACAACAAGGAACCAGAGAGCAACAGGAAGAAAGAGGAGGAAGATTTGGGAAAGAAAAGTGGCAGAAAGATGAAGAGGGAAGGGAGAATTCAGAGCTGCTCTGTGAAAGAGGAAATTCTTGGAGTTATCAAAGCTGCCGAAAAAAAGAGACTATCCGCATACAAAGAAACTCAACCTGCTGGCCGCCCTGTCCCGAAGAATTCTGGGTTTGCTATTCTAGAAACACAAGTGCTATGCACCCAAGTTTCAAGAAATAAAAATGACAGGAACGAGGTCCCTGCCCAGTATCCCTCTCTTGTACCTGCCCTACTGAGAATTGCGCCCGGTCTCGATTTTCCCCGTTTGGAAATTCAGCGACAAACACAAAAACCATAATATATAAGATAGAAAAGAAGAGCTATTAAAGAAGAGAAAGAGAAAACGAAATTCCTCCACGTTTCGCAAATTCCCCGGCTAGTTAATGAGGTCACCAGGCTTGCAACGCTGGGCTGTCTGGTTTGAGAAGACCTGGTGGCTTGATTTCTGAGACCTCCTCCTCTCCCGGGTTCTTGCATTGGACGAGCCTGAGCTCAGCCTCGCGGTGATTCACAAGCAGGATTCTGTCCGCGGAACTTGTTTGCATCCGCGAGGGAAGAGCTGGGCACCTCTGCTTTTCAGCTAGCAAAGAGCTGCTTGCTTCCAGCCAGGGGCGAGCCCCACAGTGGCTGCTACTGCGTTGAGTGTAGAGTTTTTTTTTCCTTAAGCTTTGCCTAAATGGTTTATAAAAATCCACTTCACCCAGAGTGGGAAAAAACACGCCTCGCTGTAGCGAGTAATTCTGGAATTCCCCGAGCAACTCAGGTCAACGCAAGGGATTTGATCAAAGGGCATTTTGCCAGTAATTGTGTCCTCCAAGCTGGTCTTAATGTATATCTGTCTTAGACAGAAACACGAAGACTTTCTACTTTTTTTAATATTAGATCTCCTAAAAAAAGTTTTTTTGAAAAGTTCGGTAAAGGATTAGGTTTGAAAGATAATTATGTGAAAAGGGGGAGCGAAGTCTAAACTGTGCTCCCCAAGTCTGAAAATCCGGTACTGAGAGCAGAGGAGAGCCCCAGGGTGTTAGGGACGGAAAATCCCCAGCAGGTCTTGGGAAACCCCAGAAAGTAGTCCCTACCAATCACCCAGCTAGGAGATGGGTCTGTAGGCATACCCGATTCCCTTCCAATAACGGCGTTCCCTCCCTCCCTGTTAGGTACATAGCTTTTAATTTTTGTTTTTAAAGATGCTTATAATTGCCTGGAAATCCCAAGTCTGGGGGCGGGTGGGGGGAGGGAGGGGGAAATGAGACATCAAGGAGGGGACATGCTGGCTCTAGCTTTCTAGGGGGCATGACTGGGTCAGCTTCCATCCAAAGTTCAGGAAGTCCCAGTCATGCCCAGTTCAGGGATGGCCCCGGGCAGCCTTGCTCTGCCCCGCCCCAGCAGAGAGCGGATCTCAAAGCTGGCCAGGGAAGATCAAAGGTGCTTTTTGCCTTTGAGTCGGGTGGTCCTGGTGGGATTGCCAGACCTGCAGAGAGCAGAGTTGCAAAGTTGGGCCAGACCTCTGTGTTGGAAACACAGAAATTTACCAAGTAGGAAGCCCGCTCTGGGGAGGAAGGGTTGATAGCCTGTGTACCCAAGTGTTTGGGGAGTGGGATGGCGGGGACTGGGGAGATTCACATTCTCAGCACCAATTCTTGGGCCAAGAGAAGTCTCCTACTTTTCTTCCAGGAGTGCCTTGCCCCGCCCCCAGCTCCCATCCCTGGGAGCCTGAAGTAGCTCCCCCGAGGCCCCACAGAAGTGGCATTAATATACCGCTCCGATTTTCCAAGGTTTATTTCACGTCAAAACTGTAAAAGTTCTTGGGAGAATTTACAGACAAAACATCTGGTTCGTTAAAACAAAGCTACCGGAAAAAGAGAAACAAACTTCGCTGCTGTATAAATGCACTTTTAGCAAACAATTTACCGCCTGGCTAGGGCCTGGCCCCAGGGTCCGAATTCTTCCCGCCACGACAGGGGCTGAGGTCCTGGGCCCAATCCCTGGCTGAGGTATGCAGGTGGTGGCAGTCCGCCTCTCAGCACCCAGGGTATCTCCTCCTGCCTAGCCCAGGTTGTGGTGACAAGGAATGTCAAAGGGTCCAGACCAGAGCGCCGACGTTCCAGGCGGGCGACGGCTGGAGAGCCCTCGCTGCCGCCTCGTCCCGCAGGCACTGGGCTCCCCAAGGGCCCACCGGCGGGCCAGATGCCCTCACACCTTGACATGGGGTGTAGTCTCCCAGAGGGCGTTGTCCCTGCGGGCTGCCCGCGCCTCCTCCAGACAACCCTTCTCTAAGGTCTATGTTTAGACCCCTGGGTCCCAAGCCCGCCCTGGCTACCCGGCCTGGATAGCCAGCTGCAAGGATGCCTTCTTTGCGGAGGTCTTTTTCCTTCTGGCCATCCCAAATGGGGACACACTTAATTCAGCCTGGTTTGGGACCGGCGGGCTGTCACTCAGCACTCAACCGCACCTTGAAGACAACCTCGGCTGCCTCCAGGCGGTGGCCCGCCTGCTCCTTCCCCAGCGCGAACTTCCTGACTCCTCGCGCCGCCCGCCGCGGTCAGGATCCTCGCCCCTCCACCGCACACTTGTTTCGAATCACACGCCTGCGTACTTCTCCCCTTTCCGACTTCTCCCGGCTAGGCTCGGGTTAGCCAAGGACAAAAGCGCTCCCGGGATGGGAGAGACCCGCTCAGGTAGGCCCGGCACTGCCGCCTGGGGTCCGTGAGTTCCGGGAGCTGGAGTCGGGCTTCTAACCCTTTGACCTGAAGGAAAGGCTGTTGGGACCATTTGAAGTGAACAGGGCTCCGAATCCCGCCGCAGAGGAGGAGCGGGGTTGCATTGCGCCCGAGGAGCAATCTTGGGAGTCAGGAGTTGTCTTCATGGCCCCTGGGAATTTGGGGGGCTCTTAACAGGGTGGTCCAGCTGATCGCAATGGGAGCCGCCAGTTTCCCCTACAGGCGGTTGCCACCGGACATTTTGGTATCTCCCCACTGTCCCTCAGCCCCCTTCTCCTTTTATTTTTAGGGGTGTAAAAAATTATTCTCAGAAACACGGCACTTCCCAGAGGGGGCCACTTTTTGCGTGACTCACGCGGCTAAGTAGTTACCAGGTGCTTCTGCAGGGCAGAACCGTATTGTGGCTTTTCAAAGGAAAGGTCTCTGCAACTCTTCAGAGTAGGGTACAAAGATTTCTGCACAGTGTGCCTTCTACAGAATTCTAGGTCCTCTGCCAGGCGCGGGCTTTTCCGCCCTCTAGTCTAGCGTGGAAATGATTCAGCTGCTGGATGCGGTGCGCGAAGCCGGCACCCTAGAGCGCGGACCGTCCTTCCCAAGGAAGGAGCCCCAGCTAGCGCCGCCTCAGCGGTCTCTGGCCTCCTCCTGAACCGCGCAGGCCTGGGAGCATGCCTGAAACCGGTTTCTGTATCCCTCCGAACTCGGGAATCGCGGAACCATGAGACGCGCAGGTTTGACCCGCGTGTGTAGTCGACTCGGAGGGACCGAACTCACCAGGCACCGGACAGATATATTTTCAGTAGTAATAACACAAATATATCAGGGGAAGTGCCAGGGACAGCCGCCCCACAGATGTCCCAGGAGGAGGTTCTACGTACACTCTTCCTCTTAAGTTCTTGGGAGGACATGAAAGGCCCCTGGCCCGGCCAGATTGATCCTATGATCAGGGACATATGTGAAGGTGTCTGTCTTCTGGATCTTGGGTTAGGGGACGATAGGGAAAAGCAAGAAGCAGAAGCAGGGGAGCAGGCCACCACCGTCCGGGGTCAGCACTCTTGGGGAATGGTCGGCAACTCCCTGCAAAGCACTGGCTTCTCCAACTTATGACCCCGTTCTCTCTCCCTCTGTAAATAACATGTGAATTACAGACATACTGCCACCCAGAAACTATTTCTCCCTAAATCGAGCTCATAGTTCTCACTCGAATCCATGAGAACCCATGGATCCCTCCTCTTTCTTCCCTTCTTGTCTCCTCACTGTCAGGCCATGGTACCAAGCAGCCAGGCGGGGCCTGGCAAACTTGTAGATTGAGACCTTTTGGCTAACACCTGCCTGGCGACCACGACACCCTTGGACTCGGCCAAGCTGAAGATTTAAGCCACGGAGTTGAGGTAGCTTCCAGGTCTATATCGTGCTTGCTGCGGATTTGGGAAACCTACCTCCCTTCTTTCCTATGCCACACCCAGTCCACAGAAAAGGGGCAGAGAACTTGGCAGAATGCAAGGGCTTGGTTGACACTGTTCCCCTGCACCTGTCCCATCCCTAGAATGGCCTGCAAAACTAATCATGTTTAGAGATCCCGATATTAAACTGGGTAGGTGTAGCTAAAAGATCCCCGTAGAGATCAGGGTTCCAAGCTGTGCCAAGCCGGACCGGAACCTTGTTTTCGTGCCCCGGCAAAGTAGCGCGGTCGCAATATGCACCCCGCATAGCCCGTGTTGTGCGTGACGGGCTGTCGCGGCGATGTGCAGCTCATTGACACTGATGGATGCGCCAATGGTTGGACGGACAGATGTTGGGGCGGATCGCACTGCGCGCAGTGCCTGAGCGGGGGAGGGCGAGGCAGCGATCGGGCGGTGGCTGCGGGCTACGCTGAGACCGGAGCTCAGGCCACGGCCGACAGGGGGAGAGGGCGGAGGGAACTGAGATTTGGAAAGCTGCGCCGGGAAGGAGAGGAGGAGGGGGAGCACGAGCCAGGGCGAAAGTCTCAGCCTTCCGTGCACGGTGCTCAGTGCTGTGCACTCGCTACAACCCGTGGACCCAAGCGGGCGCTCGGCGTGTGGAAGGTGAGTCAGGGCGGCAGGAGGTGACCTCCCGCGGCGCCTACTCTCCTTCAGGCAAGTGGTGATCAGTGCCGCAACCAGAATCCTAGAATCCTGAGGCCGCGGGCGGCGTCTGCCAACTCACCGTTTTCTCCTTCGCAAGAAGCGTTTCACGCCCCACGGCCGCGTCTCCCGGGCCTGGAGGGGCAGTTGCTCTGGCCTCTGCGGCCGCAGGCACCAACTCCGCGCCACGCGCCCGCCCCACGCACGAGGCCAGCCCGGGGCCCAGCCGCAGCTAGACTCCAACTCCCCGCAACCGCCCAGGGTCCGCATCCCGCAACTCCGTGCGCTCCTGCGCACGCCAAGGCGCAGGAGGCGGCTTTATAGCCCCGGAGGACGGCGGCAGCACATCTGCATTCAGGGAGGCGTCTGGACCGAGCCCAAGCCCGCAGGCTGGGGGCGAGCGGAGACTTTTGATCTTACCGTCAGGGTGAGATCGAGGTCTCCTGGTCTAAAAGAAAAGAAAGTATGCCTGTGAACTTTTAAAACAAACTTGCAAAAAACAATCACAAGGAAAAAATAAAGAGAAGAGGGGGCAGAAGAAGAGAGGAAAGAGACTAAAAAAGAAACATAAGGGGGGGGGGTGGTAGGGAAAGACGGGAGAAGGCCGGGGTTTGCAGCTCCCAGAGCGCTCAGGCAGTCAGTCCCAGGGCGCGGGGCTTCGGCCCTCGCCCGGACTCTCGCACGCGGCTCACAGGGTACTCCCAGGGCCCCAGCGGCGCGCCCAGAAGCAGCACCGCCTAAGGGGCCGTGGGTCTGGCGGCCGCCCCCGCACTCCCGCCACCGCCGCCCGGCAGCGCCCGGAGCCAGCCCCGCCGCTGCCGCCCCATTCCCGGCCCAAGAGCTGGCCCAGGGAGACGCAATCGAGCCCGCAGCGCATCGATGCGCCGCCGCCCGCGCCGCTCCGGCTCCGGCTCCCGCTCAGCCGCCGCTGCCCTGGGGTCGTCCCATTGAGCTCCGGCCCACCCGCGCCCTCGCGGCCGCCAGTAAGTGAGCCCTCTTTGCCCCGCTGCCAACTCAGCCCTGCCAGCTCCTCCTCTCCACGATCCGCCGGGCTGGCCCGAGCCTCGGCGACCCCAATCACCCAATCAATAATCAATTCTTTTTGCCCAATACTGCCGGAAGGCCAGGCACTAGGCGCGGTAGCCCCTCTCGGGGCGCCCCGGAGCGGGGGATGGGCTTGAGAGTCTGAGCTCCTGCCCCCGCCCCCGTCCCGCCCTCAGATCTGCCAGAGCCCGTGGTTGGGGGCGCGGTCCGGCGCCTAGGGGGCGAGGGACGGGGTGGAGGTACCGTGATCTTCCCAGTCTGGAGAGGAAACTTAAGAGGCACCCCCTCCCTCGCCCACCCCCGGGACGGGCCCGGGAAAGTTTGCCCGGGAAAAAAAAAAAAAAAATTGGGGGAAGTGGCGGCGGCGGGTCCCGGGGGAGGAGCTCGGGAGGCGCGCGGGGTCTGAGAGCAGCCCCCACCCGCTCCAACCCGCGCCCGCCTCCTCCCCCGAGGGCGCCGGCGCCCGCCCGCGGGCCCTGGCATCCCCGGGGTGCGCGGGCCCAGGCCCGGGGTCTGAGCTGGGGGCTTTGGACGCGGCATGTGGAAAGGAGTACGGCCCGGGAGTGGCAGCGGGGGATAGCCAGGGGGCGAGGCCGGGTGGGGAAGAGGGGCAGGCGGGAGTAGCTAGTGCCCCGGGACAGGCTCGGCCGAGCCGGCGCCGCGCCCCTGCGTGCGCGCAAGGGGCGGAGGCGGAGGGGCGGCACCCCCTCCCAGGACTGAGCGGGGGTCCTAGACAGGCTCGGGGCCGGGAGTGGGGGCGCGGCGCCCCCGCGGGCGGGCTAGTGACACGATCATCTCCTTTTCCTTTAAGCTTGCCTGTTGCCGACGCCGCCGCTCCAGCCGCGCCGCGGGCAGAAGACTGGACCGCTGAGCCCCGGGCCGCGGCGGCGGCGGCGGCTGAGCGCCCCCACCGATGCCGTGACCCTCCTGCCCGGGGGCGGGGACCCGGGCTTCACCGGCCGGGGCCGCTCCGGTGCGCCTCCTCCCACCCCTCTGCCCGCCTTCTCCCCCCACTCCCCGCCCCCCGGCCCCGAACCCCGCGCACCTCGTCTGGGGACGGGGCGGGGGGTGGGGGGGGCAGGGCTGCCGCTCCTCTCCGCCCCTCCTCCTCCGGCCTCTGGAGCGATTTGTCAAACTTCCCATTCCGCCGGCAGCGCGGTCCTCCTCCTCCTCCTCCTCCTCCTCCTTCACCACCTCCTCCTCCTCTGCCTCCTCCTCCCCCCGCGCTCCTCCCTCCCCGCGCCTCCCTCGCCCGCCCTCCTTCTTCCCTCCGCACGTTCGGGGATCGCGGCGGAGCGCTGAGCGGGGGGGACGCGGAGAGCCGGGGCGCAGCAGCATCCTGCGGGCGGCCGCTCTCCGGGGGGGAGGCTGAGAGCCGGCCCGCCTCGCCCCCCCGCGGGCCCGCCGCCCCTCCCTCCCTCCCTCTCAGCCAGGCAGCGGCGGCGGCGGCGGCGGCGGCGGCAGTGGCAGTCGCCGGAGGAGCATCATGCCGAGGAGGAAGCAGCAGGCGCCCCGGCGCGCAGCAGGTACGAGCCGCTTCCCCTTCCTCCTCTTCTCCGCCTCCTCTTCCTCTCCTCGCCCCGCGTCTCCAGCCGGCGGCGACCCCGCTCCTTGCCCCGCTCCTTGCCCCTCTCGCTCTGGCCACGCAGAGTAACTCCGGGGCGCCGGGCTTTCTCACCGCTCTCCTGTCTGGTGCGTGCGCCCGCCTCGCGGACCGGCGCCCCCCGGACGCCCCGCTGCGCTCTGCCGCCGCCCCCCTGCTCCCCTTCCCGCTCGCACCCACTTCGGGAACCGCGCTCGCCCGCGGCGAACTGAGCGGGGCTGAGTCCTGCCTCCTCTGCTCCCCGCTTGGCCGCCGAGGGGGTGGGAAGGAGCCCTCTTCTGTCTCTTTCTGTGGGGGGCGGGCGGGGTCACCTGAGTTCCCCGGGACACCTTCTGTGTCCTCTCGCGGCCGGCCGGCGGGGGACTGCCCGGTGTCTGCCGAGCGAAAGAGAGCGAACGAGTAAGCGAGTGGGTCCCTTTGGCCACCTTACTGCTAATCCGATTGATTCTTCATTTATTGGGCCCAAACCGGGCACAGCGGTGGAAACCAGAGCGCACAGGGTCTGGGTATTGTCAGATGACTGTCAAGGCGATGTTAGATGCTGGCGTTCTCTTTACCCTGGTTTGTTTTCGCTCACCCCCACCTTCTCCTTCTACTGCTTCTCCCATCCTCATTTCCTCCTGGCACTTAGTTCTGGGACGTATCTGAGTACTTTCTTCGCCGCCCCCCACCACCCCCCCACCCCGCTCCTTTTTTTCTCTTTTTTTTTTTCCAGGAGTGTCAACTCCTGTTAAGACTGAGCCGATTTTTTTTTTTTTTTCTTTTCTGGAAAAAGCATCATTGAAAGCAAAACAAAACCCACACACATAACATTATTTTGCAATAATGTCAGTTGGGGGCATGTTGCTTGGAAGAAGGGTTTCTGGCCCTTTGCCACCCTTGATTTGATGACTGATTGATCGCCCGTCATGCTGCTGCCTTTGATCTATTCATTCCCAATAAACATCAATAAATCACTCGAAATGGTGAGGCCAAGCTCTGTGACGTCACTCGGGCCCTGTCAGTGCAACTTCTGGGATTTGGGGCGGACTGCTGAGAGGACCACATATGGACGGGATGTATTTTGATATGAGTAACACTCAGATGTGCAGAGGTTCAGATGCTGCCTGAAGGGGAGGGTTGAGTGGAGGTTCATTTCTTTTTTTCTTCTCTTCCTTTCTTTTCTGTTCTTTTTGTGGAAGAAGGGAGGACAGGGAGCAGGGTCAGGGCTTTGCCTGGTGCCCTTCTGGGATGAAGGCACTGTAACCATGCCACCGGTGAGTGCCTGTAGTGGCAGTGGGAATGATGGTGGTGGTCACTTCCATGGCTTCAGCGGGCATTGCCAGTGGAGCTCACACACTGGCTGCACTCTGAACTTGAGTCTTCTCACACAGGGTCACAGAGAGAGAACGCTGTTCTTTCTTCTCCCAGAAATGTACTGACCTGTTAGTGTCCAAAAGAAATTGTTGAAGAAAACAGACTTGGTTTGGGGCATATGTTGCCGATTTTGCTCTGTCCTCAGAGTTACCCAAATTTACAAAGTTTGAAAATCACAGTCGTGGTTGTAGGGAGGGTGCCACCTCTCAAGTCACCTTCTGGCTGGTGCTTTTTTGCCCATCCCATCTTCTACTTTAAATTCCAAGCTCAAGCAATGAGCTTATCTACTCAAAATAAACTCTCAAAGTTTGGAGGACTCCTTTACAAAGTTGGACAGTAGGAGTGTCTTGGGCTGCTTCCAGTCTTTGAAATTTTTTTTTTCCTTTCCTTTTTGGATGTACATTTGAAGGTATCTCTCTGCCTCAATCAAATGAACCATATGTGATCACATCTTTACATTTGGTTTAGAGCCCTCTCCGCCGTTGCTTCATCTTTCTCTTCCACCTTGCCAATCTGAGACTCGTATTTGATAACTTTCTGCTAAAAATATTAGAGGAGGAGGAGGAAGTATGCTGTTGGTTTTATTTTTTTTTTAAAGCAACCTGTTCACTAACCTTTTTGCACCTTTAAAAAATGCCAGCCAGGAAATCTCAGGTCAGTTAAGAAATGTTCATTATATAAAAACTTGACTGCAGGACTAATAGGAGCTGGAAGAATGGTTTTGCTCTATCAAAATGACCCGTCAAAACGACTTTGTTTCATATTTGATTTAATTGTCTCTCTCCTGACAGGCACATTCATCAATAGCTTAATGGTCAATCAGAAGTTGGCAGCGTGAGTGCTTTTTTTCTTTCCCATACCCTGGTTTTGGATTTACTTTATCAGAATGCCTCTGCCTAATGGACGTGTGGAGGAGGGGGTGGGGAATGTCTGAAGGGCTACTTATTTAAGAGTGGAGGGATAAAAAAAAAAAAAAAAAAAAAAAACCTTCCACATCCAGGCTGGTGATAAGTATACACAGGCCAGTATGTGTGCTGTGTGAGTTTGTTTGTTTGTTTGTTTGGATGGGCAAAAAACTTCCCATTTTTCTTTTCTTTTTTTCCTCCTTTTTCAGTTCTCACAGCTGCAAGTTATAAGGTTCATGCCTGCTTTTGTGGCATACTGGGAGTGATGACAAATTGATTGCTTTGTACTGATAGAGAAAGAGAGTGGGAAAAAGAAAGATGTCTGCTGATTGGTAACTGGAAATCCAGTCCCAGCAACCTTGAGAAGACTCAAGAATTTTTTTCCCCCTCCAAACTGAAAGGTCCGCTCAGCCATAAAAAAAGAAAAGTTGTTTTGCCAGCTTCATTAGTGTTCACCTAATTAGCTGTAAACCTGATGGATTTCTGACAGCTTTAATGATTGGAGATGACAAGCTCGACGCAGTGTCATCCCGCAGAATTAGGTTTGCAGCTAGTTTGATGTAATCAAGTTGATATTACACAGTCCTGGCTGCCTTTAGTTGTGCATTAACTCAATTTTCTGCTGCAGGTGACAAATGGGCTTTGGTACCTGGATAATCATGTCATAGGAATTAGGGCCCTTTTAATGGTCTGGGGTAGAATAACAACCACAAAGGGCTGAGAGCTGGGGAGAGTGTGCAGACGTAGCACACAGGTGCACAGTTTTTACATCTAGGCCAAATGTAGCGCTGCTCTCCAGAAGGCCAAGGCAGGCTCCAAGAATCCCTGAAAAGACGTATTTCTGCACTTCAGGATTTTCTCTTTTTGATAGAAATTATGCATGGCTGAGTGTCTTTTCTCAAAGGGAAGAGAGAAATTTCTTCACCTGCCAAGGAGAAACCTGGGCAGGAGTTTCCTTTCTCCAGGCGTGTAATTTCAAAGGGCTATACGTTTGTGCTGGACAAATGTCGTTACCCGTAGAAGCTCAGAGAGCAGCGGGGTGACAGAGGCCAGTGTCCTTCAGGTAAAACGACCATTTTGTCTCTCTCCTACGCGTAATGTTTGTTTTTCAGTAAGTATGTTTTTTGAAAATAGCAGAAAAGAAGTTCAAGCAGTACTTAATAGCAGATCTCGTTTTATTCTTATTTGTTCTCTGGAAGGAAGTGTAAAATCTTAATAAGCCCTTGCCTAAACTCCTCCCGCCCCTGGCCAAAAAAAAAAAAGAAAGAAAATCCAACAAACAACAACAACTTGTCATTGACCTTTTGAGTCTTATTTGGTGAAAGAGAAAAACCATCCAAGGAGTTCTTAGGCAGTTGTATTGCAAAGGTAAACCTTCAAGCGTCTTGACTTTTGGCAAAGTGGTTTGGACCCCTTAGGACCTGCTGGAGTAACAAATCACTGCGGGTCCCCAAGGAATAGGTTGAGCTTGTGGTGGCGAGGCCTGGAGGTTTTACTTTGTGGGTAGACATGGACGAACTAGAAGATGGCACACGTGGCGAGGCCCACGTACCACCATCCTAACCTTCCTAAGTCTCGTCCACATATCAGGCAGCTCCGGAGAGGAGCTTTTCCCTCTTGGAAGCACATGGATCATTCAGGAAGGCATTTCGGCCTCAGCTTTGGGAATTCATTTGCTCTCAAAACCTGCCACACATCTCTCCTTTGGATAGACATTCTACCCGGTAGCAAGGTGACAAAATGACTGGTTTTGGTCACTCTGTGATTCTCCCTCCCCCCTTTTCCTACAAAACGAAAGGAACAATGTAAATTTTAAAAAAGAGAAACTGAGAAGCTGGAGGAGAGAAACAAAGAGGGCAGGAGCCAAGGCCATTCCCCTGGACGTCCACGTAGGGGAGAGAAGCTTCCAGAATTGGCTGCTGTGCCCCCATTATCTTGACAACTGTCAGTCAGAGCTTCAGTGCTCTCCAGGGCCAGCCTTGATTGTGAGCGGCTGATGTTGTCATTTTGTTCTCGGTTTTGCCTTGAGCGCGCTCATAAGCGGGAGCCAGGTAGTCAATAACTGATGTATCAGCAGTTATTCCCCAAATTGCCTCACAAGTCTGCGTTTTCCCTCTTTTTTTAAACTAAAGATTGTTTTGTAAAGTGATTAGAATGAAAGGTGACTGCTCAGGGCCAGGGGAAATGCCGTGAAACCCAGGTGAGTTCCCAGAATGAAAACCCCTGGTTCCCCGCCCTCCACTTCTGGGATTCTGGAAGGGGAAGGATCAGCTTCTGGAGGGCAACGTGGCATCTTTCCTTTTTCCTGGCATCTGGCAGAGCCAGGCTGGGGCTAGGGCTGCAGATGCAGGCAGGGAAGGAGCAGGGAGAGGATGGGAGTCCTGGTTCTGGTGGGTGCCCCACAGCCATCTTTGATAACAGGAGCAGGCCAGTTAGCCGAGCACAGTTTGTGAGGCTTTCCTGCTGGCCCATTTTTATTCCTGCCTATCACTGGACAAACTATAAAAATAGCTTTAGTCTTGTAGTAAAAAAAAAAAAAAAAAAAGGTAGAGTGTGTGTCTACTTTCTGTGTTTGTCTGCATCCAGCCCAGGTTGGGAGGCCTTTCAGAGAAGCTGTTTTGTAACACCCCTGGGACCTCACCCCGTAGCCTGTAGGGAAACAGGACAGAACATAGCGGTGGTATCACGCTGGACCTTCTCAGGTGTTCAGTGTGTGTATGTGTTCTAGTTATGTTCCAAATTGCGGTTTCTCTGTCTAAAGTTAAAAAATGAAAGGTGAATACAATATATTGTATTTGGTAACAATGATATGGACTGGTACATCGAGACAGATAATGTGCACTTGTAATTAGACTCAATAGACAGGCAGTCATTTTTAAATTCTTTTGACACATGCATAAAATAGTCATATAATAAGATAAGATGACAATTTTATGTTAGGTTGATAAAGTGTCCTGATACATGCATTTAAATGTCTGTAAGCCTTAAAAAAAAATTCAGACAGATTAATTCTAGTTTCCAGTATTTGCAGTTAGTCATTAAATTAATTTTCAAATCCTACTAAACAATGGCTATGAATATGTTTTTTTTCCTGTCTTTCTTGAGTCTTACACCTGATTGTAAGGAATGGATACATAGATTTGGTAGCTTTCTCTAATTTTTCAACATTTGTAAACATTTATGTTAGACATGGGTGTAAAAATTCAGGTTACTGTTTGTGACTAGAAACATGCTATGCAGTTTTAGAAGCTGAGAAAAAACACCAGTAATAGAACATAATCTTCTTATGACCACTTGCCTGAACAACTGTCATACTCCACATTTAGGAATCTTTATTAGAAAGATTACATAGTGTCCTTGACCAAATATTGAATATTTTATAAGCCCCATTTAAAAAAGAAGACATTTTGAGCACATACACTTGATTTGATCAGCACTTAGATTCTTGGGCTTAATTACTTTCAATTTTGTAAATTATTTTAGTATTTCAACAAAAGTGGCCCGAGAGACATATGGGGTGGGGGGAGCATTTCTCTAAAGGTCACGTTACCTGGACTTTTTGACCCTCTCCTTACCTTATTTTCTCAAGTGTGCTAAGGTGTGGCTCTTGAAGAATAATTTAAATTTGTTTGGGCTTAATGATAAATTATTAATTCATACTGTCAGGACACGTGTTATTAATTATGACTGTGTTTTCTTCATCCAGAACAGCTGTTGGGGAAACAGTGTAAGTTCAGATTGTCTTCGAGGGTTGGGAGCCAAAGCAAGGAACTTACCAACTCCTTGTCATCATCTTCCTGATTCCCTTGCTTTGGGAATAAAGGATTGCAGGGGGCGGAGTGAATCGGGGAGAGAAACTACTAATTCTGGGCCAAGATGGGTGCTAACAAATGCTCATTCATGTACCTTTTTAGAGAGCAAGCCTAACTGCCAATGCTCGGAGTCCAGGTGGGCTTCTCGGTGGTACCTGCTGCCTTCCCCAGTCTGGTTTCCATTCCACCAGTGTCTCTTGTTTTCGTCTTTCTCTTGGGTAGACCAGAAGGTCAGGTTTGCAAGTTTATAGTAGCAGAAAACAAACTACTCTGAAAGCTTGTCTGTCCCCCAAACTGGAACCCATCCCTTGGAGAGTAAAGAGCTGTTTGGTAATATACATGAAATGACTCCAATTCATTTACTTTTGATTTTCTATCCCCATCATTAAATCTAGTCCTATGTATTCAGTTTCCTCTGAGTTCTTTGAGAAATGCATGTTGCATAAAATAGGCAATTTTTAATGAACAATTTAATGTAAATGGGTTTTGAATTTAAATTAATATTAATGAAGCCTTGAGTGAATTTATTTTGCATACGTAAAGACTTGTAAGTCTTTTACCCATGTGCTTTCTCCTTTATGTAGTAACACTGGTTGGGTGGATTAACCAGCACCTTTTAAAGATTTATACTTAAAAAATGAAATTGATTTTACATGTCCAATAGCACCAACATATCATTAGGCAAAAGCGTTACTTAATTTAAAGAAAATATACCTCATTTTCCAATTAAAACTCTCCCTCTCCATCGTCCTGAAAGCCGCTGTTGGTTTGGCATTGCTGCCGGGGAAAATACACACCAACAATAGTTAGTTACTACAATCAAGATGTTTTCTTTCTTTGCCTTACCTCTAATGCATTATGTATCCCAGGATGATGGGAAGTTCTGTAATTAATTCTGTTAGATGTAATTGCTATAATCACTTTGATGTTACACATAATAAAGGTAATATGGTAAGCACATAAAAAATATAAACACCTTATTGTAACACTCCTGCTAAAATTCCTTCTCGTCAAGTCTGGTTTATAGACAAGTGTTCTCAACTCTTCTCGGTCATAGGTGACAATTTATCTGAGATGTGTTCATTGATATTCCAAAGGAAAGTCAGTGATTGGAGAGGATGGGCCTTGGCTTGAAGGGGTCTCCAGGCTGATTGCCTAGGAATCTTAATTCCCCTTTCCTTAAAGATGTGGCTAATGAAGAAAAGGTAACCATTAACTTCTGGAGAGGTGAGAGGTAAACAGTTAGGAGGGCCTATGGAATGAAGTAAGAGATGTAGGAAGGGAAGAAGAGCTCAGAGAAGAGTGATGGTAGAGATTTCAGATCAGAGGAGATGTTGTGCTATAGCTTTTCTTATCCTCATGGTGTGGGATTATGGGAAGTGCCATGCGTGTGTGTGTGTGTGTGTGTGTGTGTGTGTGTCTGAGAGAGAGAGAATATAGGAGCATGTGCTTATGGGTAACAAGAAAAAGCCACCTTTCTGTAACAGTGCAATAAAGGAAATTAGCACAGAATACATGCTTTATTATTATTACTATTGCTACTGTTAGACACCTTTCATGGGGCATCTGAGGACTGTGCCTGACTGTTGTACATCCCACCACAGAGTTGGCCACCGTTGCCTGTTGGACCGAAACATGTGATCTTTTGACATTTCCACTCCCCACCACACACACATACACACACATATCTGTGTACCTACCCTGGATCAAGCCACCATAGGGCATAAGTTTGCCTGAGACTCTGAGCACACAATTCTTGTGGAATGTTTCCAAACACAAGCGAATTGTTCTTGCAGAAGCTGGAGGATGTGGTGGGAGAGGAACCCTGTTATTTAATTTTCCCCCTATGGATAACCTGGAGTCACCCTAGCAGGGACATTTGACCCCATCATCAGCTGCGCTCTGTCCTGCGTGCTACAAAGGTCAAGAGGTGTCCTGCCCCGATGTTGGCCTGACGGCTTGAATGTGAACTCTCTGCTTTTATATTTTGTTTTTCGGTGTGTTGTAAGAGACCGAGTCTGTAAATCAGCATACGCAGAAATAAAATAAGCCAGAGTGGATGTGTGAGAAGCGGATCCTCCTCTTCTCTGGAGGAAGGGAAAGGTGTTTGCAGACGGCGCTGAGATTCATTGACAGCAGTGGTTCCCTAGCCTGTGCCCAAGGCCTGGGGAGCGGGTCTGGCCCTTGCTTTCTCGGGCTGGCTGGCTGCAGACCAGGCAGGGAAGTGGGGGTGCTGCAGAAGGCCGCTGGGCAGGGCCTGTCTCCTGGGCATCGGGCCTAGCATCCCGGCCTGCCAAGGTGAGCAGGGGCCGAGGACCGGGTCTGGGGTCCCAGCGTGGACCTGGGCTGCAGTGGGCCAGCCATCAGCTCTCCTGCGGTGACTCCCGGCTGGTTTTGATGGCGAGGATGATAAAAGGTCTGAGAACTCCATAGGCCCCTGTAATCAGGGCCAGCGCTGACATCCTTCTCAAGTTTGACAGCTTCTTCCTTTTCTCTCCTCACCGCCAAGCCTTTCTCAACCGAATTTCCCCGCCCTCCCCTCCCTCCCTCCCTGCCCGCCGCCCACCCCTTCCCTCCCTCTCCTCCTTTCTGTGTGTGTCTCTCTTGTTTCATGTTCTTGATCAGCCTCAGATGCCGGGAATTATTTTTTTTCGGGCGGGAGGGGGAGTGTTGCTTTAGGTTTGTGGGTTGGGCAGGTGTGAGAGGAAGTCTGTGTGTTTTTTTTTTTTTTTTTTTGTACTGTAGGCCTGTTGCTAATTAATGTTCCTCCATAAGATTCTGTCGGAGTTGAGTAATGTTTTTGATCTTTATGCCTGATAACTGCATACTTAATGAGATTTCAAAGCTGTGAGTGCAGCTCCCTACAATTATTGACAGATGCCTTTTCTTTGCCATTGGGTTCAGCTTCATAAATCCTCTTGCCGTAATGAGGTTCAGCAGCGCCACCCTGGCAGTGAGCTAATGAAAGGGGGGAGGGCGAAGCGGCTCTGGGCTGTCTGACACATTTTTTTCCTTTAAAATTTACTATGCAGATGTCAAGCTGCGGACGATTACTTCAAACATGCTAATTTTTATCTTGCTTTTGTGTCAGCCCTTTGCCATGAAAAAATAAATAAATAAAAGGACTAACCTTACTCCGCTTCATTTCTTTTCCCTTTTTTTTTTTCCCCAAAGTCACATTTTTTAATAACCCGTGGTGTGTGACTGCTGGGGACTTTGACACGCGCGTGGCCTTTTGCAGGTATCCAGTGGCAGAAGCGTTTTTTTTTTTTTTTTTTTCTTGCCTTGCCATCGGAAGGGCAGGGGGAGGATAAAGTGTGATTTCCCCAGGCCTCCCATCAGCCTGCCCTAAGTATGCACTTGAAACGTCGGAGAATTCATTTCAGAGTTCTGAAACTAGATCCCGGTGAAGAGCTGCGCCATGCCAAAGAGTCGATTTCCTTTTCAGCGGAGTCATACATCACTGACCCACCCTTCCCTCCTGACAGAATGACATATGTCATTTATCATATGGGCCCCAGCCAGACAACGGGGAGGGGAGGGAAGCCTGGTCCGTGTGATGCAGCCTCCTCGTCCTCCCACTGTACACAGTACCGCTGGCTTGCAGAGAGAGCACTGCTGATTTGGCGGAGGGAGAGGGAGGAGGGAGAAGATGCAGGGGTGAGGGAGGAGAACCTGCTTGTATGGATGGCTGGGTGTGTGGCGTGGCGGGCACGAGATTGGCAGAGGCACCGCCGAGGTTATGTTCTTTAATATTATCTGCTAAACCACACTGCTCAGCCTCTGAGGCTCTTCTGACTCCCCCCACCCCCCGCATTCCTTTTCTCTTTTTTCCCCCCCTTTTAGTAGTCAAGGGGAAAAAAAAAAAAGAGCAAGCAGAGCTGACAGGTATCATTCAGCCGCCCTGGCTTGTGAGGGGTGGTATAAATGAATCTCAGGGCTCCTGGCTTCACATGATTCAAACATGCGTTATTGAAGATGGATGTTCCTTAAAAAAAGATTGATGGTGGATGCCGGGCTTAGGGTGCCATTTATCATTTTGAATATTATTTAGACTTGCCGTGTAAACCTGTAACTTGAGAGTTGGACAAGCCGGGGCTGGGTAGGGGCCTGTGTGTGTGTGTGTTTCCATCGATTGGCCTTGGGTTATCATTGCTGCTGACCAGATGCAGTCCCTCCCATTTACAGTATAGAAGACACCCCCCTCCCGTAAAGGAGGGACAGTTTAATTTTGAATAATTTCCAAGGACACTGGGGAAAATGAAGTATCTGTGATTTACACTAACAGGCAACTTCTTTCTCTCTCCTTCTCTCCCTCTCTCTTCCCCGACAGAGGCAGTCATGTACGAAACATTAAAATATAAACAGAGCCGTAGTTGCCGAAGCCAGGACCCTTGTCTGATTTTTTTAAAACTCGGTGACATGCCTGAAAAAAATAAAAATCTGTATCCACAAAGCTTAGCACAATATAACTATTAAAAAAAAAAATTACCGATTGGCTTGGTTAGCTGTGTGAGAATGAAGAAACATAGACTTCCACGTCCCAGGAATATTTCAGATAAAAAATTATCTACCCCTACCCCTGCTCCCAGCAGCCTCCCCCCTTTTGTGTCTGCACTGGGTCACCCTCCGTAGGCCCCCTGCAGACCCCGCCTCCCACCCTCGCAGGACTGATGTGGACAGCTGTTTCCAGGCCCAGACGGTTAATCCCTCCTGGTTCTTTTGCACCCTGAGCTCTGCTCCAGGACACCCCCACCTACTGGAAGGACTTAGGGACGCAGGCTGGCTCTCCCAGGCCCCCAGCTGCTGGGAAGCATCAATAACCATTCCCCGTCCAGCTTAGAGGCCTGCTGCCGGCTTCCCGGTGGAAAAAGGGAAACAGAAACTGCTGGCCTTCCTGCTCGACTCCTCCAGTAGGAGAGCCCCGATAGAGCAAATTTAATTGTCAGGCATTCTATTAAATATGTGACTTTATTTGGGTCTGCTAATTAAATTTAGGGCTTCTTGTATGACTTATCGTGTGGACATTAATTTTAAAAAATGATGGGACAGAAAGTTAGACTGGGGTCGTTTTTTATCTAAAGAAATGAGAATCGAGAATTCGTGGAAGGGCTGAATGTTCATATCTTGCTGCTTCTTGGACAAACTTTTCCCTGAGGTGTTAAAAAGCCTGCATTTCCCGTGAATAGGAAAGAAATGAGAATGTGGTGTATTCACTCACCAACTCCAGGCAACTTTGTGTGTGTGTGTGTGTCTGTTTATTTTGAAATAACTTTATTAGCAGCCTGACACTATGCACAGGCTGACTTAGGAGTCACTTTTGGTGTTGTCCAGCTGCTGCCAAAAATTGGGTGGAATCAGATATATAGCCTTTGTTGGTGTCTGGAATCACATCTGACTATAGAAAGATGATATTGTTTCTTGCCGAGACTTCAAGGAAGAAAGCAAAACTTTGATCCTCTGCCCTTGCACTTGGGCAGTGTTGGAGGTAATTGGAGTACAAGTGCCAGTTTGCAGGAACAATTGTAAACACCTTTGATACAAATGGCATCATCCCATTTTTACTGATTAGAAAAACTTTGCTATTAAGAGGTGCAAAGTCCATTTCAGGTGTAATTGGTAAGGAACTGAGTGCACTCACGGGAAGAAACCTTGTTTTGTTTTTTGTTCGCTTTTCTTCTTATCCCCTTTTCTCAGTTTTATGGCTGGAGACATGATTTATTGCAGCCATCCATCTTGGGGGCTCATCCATCACACCCGGGTTGCTAGGAGATTGTGGCAGCAGCTGTTTGCTCTGAATCAGACAGAAAAGTTGTCAATCATCAAAGGCAGGTGAATAGCATTAGAAACACGCTATTGTCAGACGGAATAATTAATCAAAGAGAGAAAAGATAATTAAAAAGATATGACCCTTGCAAGTACTTGCTCTGGGTTGCCTGGAAAAAAAAAAAGGAAAGAAAGAAAGAAAGAAAAACTGCCTGGTCTTTTCTAGACACTTAAGCAGCTGAGGGCTGATAAAATATGCACTCTGCAGTGCATAGTTTTTAATTAATTGAAAAAGGTTCAACATTCAAAGACGATGCTGGAGAAAAGTCCGATTATGAGCAGAAGTAATATTTATTGTTTGCATGAAGGGCTTGACACACAGTTCTAACTTTCTGTCACAAATCTCTGGCTTCTTAGGCTGGAGGAGTCGTGGGCTGGGGTCTTCAGGTAGCCTTCCAGTGTCCTTTCTTTAAGCTCCCCTAGTCATCACGTTGGGCCATTCAGGAGAGCTTCAGACCTGAGAACTGGAGTGGAGGGCAGACTGGACCACAAGCCACTCCGCAGTTTCGGTGGGTCTAGAACAAATAAATTCCTTAGATCACAAGTTGTTTTTTTTTTTTAAGTGAAGATGGGAGACTTGCAAAGCATGCCATGAAGTCCACCTTCAGGGTCCACGGAGAAAGAGCACTGTGTCAGTTCACTCACCTGGGAACGTGCTCCAGGTCCCGAAGGGAAACTTGTAATCCATCTTGTGCGGCCCTGGGAAGCGCACCAGTGATTCACATCCTGAGTGATCACCTGGCATCACATTCTGAAAAGATCCCCACTCACAATCCAGAAATAATTTTGGGTGCCCATTTCAGTCGCAAAAATATTCATAGATTAGGAAGTTCATCCTTGCCTTTTCTGAAGCTAAAATATTCTGGAAAAATTGGAAAACGTATTAAAGACTCGATAGAAAGTGGCATATCTGGAGTTGCTTTTCAGTTAAATATGCTGCACGCCCTGAAACAGATCTACTCTTTTATTTTTGGATACTATGCTTGATTTTCACACCATTCTCCTCCCAAAGAATAGCAGGACTTCTAAAATTAGCAGGTGGAAAAAAGGCTTTGAATATTAGAATTCCTGAGAAGGAAGAAAACCACATTTTTTTTTTTTTTTTAAGTTGGGACACCGTTTTCAGGGCACAGCACATCAGGAACTCCAGCCCTCAATGCCCCATGCCGGGCAGCACTGGGGATGCATCGCTGAGCATCCCGTGGCAGTCCCCAGGGGCTACCTCTCGCTATGTGAGGTCCACCTTCTCCCTTAGTACAGTGGGAGCCCACTAGGGGCGACACAGCCACCGCTCTGGCTTTTTGGTAAGAGAGAGACAGAGAGAGGGAAATAACTCAGATTAGAAAAATCACCTGCCTGACTGTCTGGAGCCCCTCGCAGATGCCTCACCTGGGCAGGTGGCTGGAGGAGGGTCTTGTTCAGAACTTCACCTCCCAGAGATGGATGACTTTGAGTTCAAGTTGCTGCTTGGGTCCTTGAGATGGTGTTCCTTTGATGGCCTTTTGAGCCCTTGAGTCAGGCTGGGAGTTTCCTGACCACGTAGTGATTATCCCTTGAAGTTCAACATTTTCTTGGGCAGTGCCTGCCCTTGACCTGCAGGGGGCTGTGCTGCTGGAGGCCTGGCAATGCCAGCAGATGCCTGGTTGGGACTCGGGA
This sequence comes from Bos grunniens, assembly GCF_055505025.1. Taxonomy (NCBI): domain Eukaryota; kingdom Metazoa; phylum Chordata; class Mammalia; order Artiodactyla; family Bovidae; genus Bos; species Bos grunniens. The sequence continues at coordinate 42,053,140 of NC_141182.1, read as the reverse complement.
GCTTGGTTAGGTAGCTTACAGAGTTCAAGGAGTCACCAGAAGACCCGCCTGTCCTCCGTGAGCTCTGGCTATTTGGAGATGGGCATTGAGTAGTCCCTCTCATCCTTTGCAGAGAAATTCTTGTAGTTGTCATCTCCCCTTTCCAAATAACTGCTGAGAAAGCACATTGCCTAATGTCAGCCAGAGCAATTCCAAAATGTGGCGGCTCGTCAGGGAAGGGCAAAGGAAGAGAGTTCGTGCGAGTCATTTATGGTAGATTTATGAATTCACAGATAAAAAATACCAACCTTTAGGGCAGGTGAAGTCAGATTGAAATTTGCTTCCCCTTAAAAAAGGAAAACAAAACCCAGGGAGAGAATGGAAAGTCTTCAAGTTTGGAGAAGTTGGTGCACACCAGTTTTTTTCTGGAGCTGCAGCTGAGATCTAATGTCCTCTCCGGTAACCGCCCCTCCCCTCCCCCGGCATCTGTTTAAACGATGCACAAAATAAAAGAGAGACAGAGAGAAGGGGCCCAAGGAAGGGTGCGTTGCTTACTCCTTAGAGGTTTTCATTTTGTGAGTGTCCGTTTTGACCAGAATTTCAACGTCTCTGTCCCTGGATTATGGTTTCTGTGATGGGGGGAAGAACGCGCACTGTCTCTGGTGTCGCACTGTCTCTGGTGTCACAGGCGTGTGCCAGGACTGAGCACCATGTTCGAAGTCTTTGTGATGGTGAGAAAACCCAGGACTGCACTGACCCCCACGTCAAGTTGATATTTGAGTATTTCATCTAAGTGATACGCATTTTCCTCCGAGTTTGGTGAGACAGGGTTACCTGGAAGTCATTTTGGATTTTCCCGGGTCAGCTTGCCATAGTCTTAAGGCAGGCTCGGTCCTTACCCTGTGGAAACCTTAGAATGCCACCCATGGAAAGAAAGCCCAAATTACCCAGTGGGACTCCCTGCAGGTAAAGACATTTTGAAACACTTAAAAGACCTCGGAACTGCCTAAGATGCAGTCATTACTTCTCATCCGCCCAAGGAAGAGCTTTTGAAAGGGGGTGAGGATTCCTATTTGGGAGAGAAGATGGGGTTCCCAGGGGTTTTCCTGTGGTGAAATGTTCCCCTTTCTTGACATTCCGTTTCCTGCCTTTGTTTCTGCTCTGGGCCTGGAATGAAATGGCTCTTTCATATATATTAGTGAAGACCATGCCGGGGTAATCTATGAGACTGCGATGGTGGTATTTTCTCTTGCTTTTCTGTATAAAATAGTAAGGCAGCACGAACACTCAGCTACGTGCCTGAGGTTCCTACTGGGATGGTTAGGTGAATAAGTAATAGAACAAACACGGAGTCAGCTGGGCAAAGGAAAATAAATAAAATAACAGCGTGTTCTTGGTTCTGAGAGCCCTGCCACACGAGCTTGTTCAGATCAGGTCCTGGAGCTTCAGACTCTCTGATGAAATGGGGGGGGCGGGGGGAGAAGGGTATTATTTGGAAACACATGTACTCATTCCTTGTGAAAGAAGTGAAGTATTTAACATTTCTCCAAGGAAAACATCTTTCATTACTTGACGTGTTCTGTGGTAATGATTTTTCAGTTCAACAAACAAGTACTTATTAGCGTTCGCGCGGGAACCTAGCTGAGGTGGATGGCGGGACCATTTTTAACGGGAACTCGGCAGCCAGGGTTAAAGGGAGTCTGGCCGGTCACTGGTGGCCCTGGTGCCGGGACCCAGGTCTGCTCCAGACTTCTCAGAGCCCGTGCCTCTGGCCTGTGGGCTCAAGCTGGCAAGAATCAACAAAGTTGCTTCTTCGGCTTTTTGCAAACAGGACATTTGACTTTCTGGTATGAACTTGATGATTCCACATGGGTTGGCCTGGAGAGATGGCACGCTCACATGCCAGGAGTTTGGCTGAGGATTTGATGGTTAAATGGATTGTTTTGGTTAAAAATGATACAGAGGGAGGGGAAGCGGTGAGGTGTGTGGGTGCAGGGCAAGGGGGGCGGCTTCCTCTCCTGACCCCACCCTATGCACCTCTCCTTGCTTGAGCAGCTGTGGACTCTGCTGCCCACGGTTAAATCCTCCTGATTCCAGGTGGCCCTGGGGGCAGCTGTTAGGGCTCTCAGCTCTCTCTCTGTGGGCGTGGAGCCTTATCTTTAAGGCTTATTTGTCCCCAGTTCCTAGGGACCCTTGAGCATGACCTTCACCCCTGGTTTATTTTGCCCATCTTTTCTCCTACTAGATAAGAGTGTCATCCAGTCCAGTTGCAATCCTGGCCCACGATGGCGTTTTTTCTGCTTTACCTGCCATTCATATTTTGGTGTCCATGAAATTAGACATAGTGTGAGCTGCAGCACTTTTTCATAATCCCAGTAAACATTTTCCTTGAAACTGGAGCCCCCCACCAAACTGAGAATGAGTATTGATGGGTGATGGCTTTGTGCAGATTTCATTTTTGGTTCAGTTCCCAAATCCAGCTGATAATCTCAGTGTGTCAGCCCCAAATCACATCTGATTACGGGTCATCTGCCCTCATCGCCCCCAAAAGCGTGATCTCAGCTTACATCCCAGGAGGACGTTTTTCTCCGCAAGTGAGAATCCTCTCTTGCTCTCAGATGGCACTTACTCGGTGGCTTCCTTCTGCCTTGTCAGTGTGGGGAATGTAGCGGTTAACACTGTTTATACATTCCAGGAGTATTAAGCAGTTAGGTTACTGGAACTGTGGCAGAGCTTGTGGGAGCAGCATTCTGGGCTGTGCCTCTGTCATCAATTACTGAGCATTTCATGAAATTCCAGATGTAATAATAAAGTTTATGACGATTATATTGTCAGGAGGTACAGAGCACACACCTCATTGACAACTGAAGAAACAGGTTGAGCCAGCAGTTAGACGGTGATGTTAGCACACGACAAAGGGTCTTTCAGGAAACATAATTTGTCCCTCCCGCAAGCAATCGTATGCATTTTTGTGAATGGAAGCATGCGTTTTGGAGCCCCAGCTACTGTAGGAAAAGGGAGAGAGTAGGAAGGGGATGCCCTTGGCTGTACGGAGCATGTACAGCCTACCTTGTGGTCGCCCTGACCCAGAAGGAACTGTGCTGAGGAGGTGGCCTCTGCTGTTGGGGAAGCAGGCATGGCAGAGACTCAGCCACTCTGCCCAGAAAGAGCCTCCCTTCCCATGGAAGTGCAGGGTGCCCTGGTGAGGAAATAGAAAAATGGATGTTCTATTAAAATCAATAGACTGTCACGGCCTGACCGGATAGCACAGACACTCCAGTAGGTGGCAATTGGTGGACACGCAGTGCCAGGGCCCTTGGCCGCAGTGAGACAGCGCCTGCCTTGCTTCCTGCAACTGTGTGCAGTTTCCTCTCCCTGTGCATCCATGACATTTCCAGAAAATTTGTCTTTACCAGAGGGTTTCACTTCCCTGTGCTACGGCAGAGCACGGCGAGCAGAGTAGAGCAGCGGTCAGGAAGTTTCCTGGCAGGTCGTAGCCTGGTCCACTGGAAATTAGGATTGCTGTGATCGTTTGGGTGTTTGTATAAAGGCAGATGAATTTTTAAAAAACAATTCACGGCAGACACAAAATATCTGTGACAAAGACAAAAGCGATAAATATAAGCTATTGCATGCTATGAGAGAAAATTAATGCACTTCTTTTAATTCATCAACGAACCAAAAAAATTCTTCTAGACATGTCCTTCCTTACAGGCACATTTCCTGTAGTTCCAGTATAGGTGAGCCCATGAAGGCTGGGCATTGCCCTGTGCAAATTTCCTGTAAGAACCCTGCTTCTCAGATGCTTTGGTTTAGTTGAAGTGTCTCTCTAGGGCAGGGATGTGTTGCTGTTTCTTTCATGGAGCCTGGAGAGGGATGCAGGGGCAGAGGGTCTTGTGGGGTTGGTTCTCACCTCTGCTCTTGGGTAGAGGGAGATTGCAGGGGGCCCACGTCCACCTGAGTGAACCGGGCAGGCGCTGCCTTTCCCACTAGCGTGCGCCCATCCCTTCATTGTGGGGTCATCTGTGCCGGGGGCTGTGAGGGGGCACACAGATGCTGGGTATCCCATGCCCTGGGGCACTGACCACCTTCTCTAGACAGTATCCCCGCCAGTAGGAGCAACTGGGAAAATATATTTCCAAGAGTCTCCATCCGTATCCAGAATCACGCTCCCGCATGGTCTGCTTCATGACCAAGAGGAGATAGGAGTTCCAGCCTTTTTTTTTTTTAATTTTAATTTTAGATGGAACTTGGCTACTTGTTAAAAAAGCTCATTGATGTTTTGAATCCAAAGGGATGTGGACCACACAGCATGCTAAGTTTGTTTTTTTTCTCCCCACCCCCATCACTAGTTAGGGTGGGAGGTAGTGGAAAGAAGAAAATGGAGCCGGGGAAGATAGGTTCGGATGCTACTGAGAAGGGGCTGGCCTGGGCTGGGACAGGGGGCAGGCCAGGGGGCTATGGCTCACTGGCCTCTTGCTGGTGCCTGCATGGGAGGCATGGGGTGGGCAGGCAAGGCCTCTGCCTGAAGCCCCCGGTTCAGGGTGCTGGCCAGCTTGCCTGGAGCATGCTGGCCCATTAGAGGTTTCCAGAAGACCTGGACATGAGACTGGATAGGTTTTGAGATATACTCAGGACAGCTGCTGAGAGATTTTTGTGCGAGTTTTCTTTTTTTGCCTCCAAATTTACGACTGTCGTGGAAGGCAGAGCTGTTACAGAGAGAAACCAACCTTTCAGTAATCACAGAGCAGCTTTTATGAATTAAAAAAGAAAAAGAAAAAGATCTTGACCTCTTTGAAAGGAAATAAAGGAGGAACCCAGTGTAAGGAAAACATAAAAAGCTGATATTACAGTTTTTGTGATTACTCACATCCTAGGCTGGGGCTTGAGGAAGCCAGTTATAATGGAATTTCATTTTTTTTTTTTTTTCCTCTTCCTAGTGTGTCTCTGCTTTTTTTATTTTTTTTCTCCATTAGAATGAGGAGTGGTTTGTACTTGGTGTGAAAAAAAAAAAAAAAAAAAACATTTTGGCATGTAGTCCTTGTTCTTAGCTGACCGGAGGCTGATGGGAGTGAAGCTAGGATTGTGTGCCCATGTAATGATTTCTCCAACTACTAGGGAGCTGTGGAGCGGTACTGCAGGGTAGGTCTGCAGACTTCCCCACCCGAAATGCTCACACCCCCAGGCACTGTCCCCAGGGCTCCCCCTAGACTTCAGTCTTGATGCCAGCCTTTAACTGAGGTAAGCAAACAACCCCAAGACCACAGATGATTCACCTTCAGATGTTTAGAGGTAAAAAATCTAAAGCCATCTAGTGGTTAGTTATTATTAGTAGCCAATTTATGAACACCATTTTTAAAGGATGATGTTATTCCTATTAGTATACAAGTTGCTGGGAGCAGTTCACCAATTTCACTGATGCGAAAAATGGGGGCTGAGATGGTGACCGAAAACAGAGATGTTGTAACTGTGGCCGAATTAAATAAATATTTGTGCAGGTAAACTTTCGTGTGCCCGTTGTGAGGGCTGACCTTCTTCTGTTCGTTTCTTGCTGTGCTCTGGAAGATGGTAATTGTGGTAACATGATATAAATGTAAACTTTAGCTCTGCTTACACAGAACACACAAGACAGCTTGACACCTTCATTTCAGCAGTAAGAAATTACCATTGTCTCTTATTTCTTGCTCTGAGCTTAGGTGACCAAGCCAAGAAGTAATTACACAATTAGGGTTGACAAAGCAGTTCCTGTAACATTCCTTCTCCCTAAGTTTGGATCACATATTTCAGTGCCATGTTTTCCATATCTTTGTCATTAATAGCAAGATAACCGTTTTCAGTGCAGTGGATTCGCCCACAGAGATTGGGAGGGGAATCTGGTATAATTGAATGATGAAACAGGAACGTTGACTTCTGTCGTCGTGACTCTTTGAAGTCTGCAGGTGGACACAGGGGAGCCGTTGTGACCTCTGTTGTTGGGAGGCTGACCAGCGGGTCACAGAGCGCGCAGTGACAGGAAACTACTCCCATTTAGGCAACAACTAAAATAGAGATTTTTTGAAAGGATATGCAAATGCCTGACACTGCTTATCTGAGAGGCTGCCTCTTCAAAGCTGTCTTCCCTTGCTGTGGTTCCAGATAATTCTTTATTCTTAAATGACGATATCTGCAGTGTGTCTATGGTATTGTAATTCATTGTTCCTGATTTAAAATAGCATCTTCTATTTTCAAGGCTTATATACCAGGTAGGCCTGACCCTTACTTGAAAATAATAATAATAATTTCTCCCTTTGTATTGTTGTGGGGTATGAAAGGAGAATGATATTTTCTACTAAAAGAAATATGGACCTGTTGTTTATGATTTACTCGGTCATTTCTTGAAGAAAATATTCTCAGAATTTCTATCTTAGTACCCCCTAATTATGCAAACAATCCTGAAGCATCTTCTGCTAGACTGGGAGGTGAGTTTCTGTAGGGTGGGATCCACCTGCCCCTGAGTGTAGCCCTTTGCCTTAACCTAACTTGAACCCTAGCCTGGCCCACACTGACGTGGCCCTGCTACCCCCACTCTGATGATATTTGCACAGATCGAGGCCCTTCCAATACATACACTCAGAGACGCACCTCAAGGTGGTCTTTTTCCACAGTGTAGACTATGTGAGTTACCTGTTGTTGAGTTGAGCATTTCACTTTTCAGCAAGATGTATTTGGTACAAGGTGGATCCTGCAGTAATGAATGCCAGCTGGGGTCCCGGGTAAAAGTTTTATATCTTCTGATGGAGTTTATAGCAACGTTTTTCTTAATTATTCTTGATGTTTTGCCCATTACACCATTAGCTTCTTCTGAGGACAGAGATAAATAGCTGGTATCCACAAGAACAAAGTGTGAAGTGAATGCATTTAATTATTGATATCTCAGTATCTAAAGGTTTTACAATGATGTTGTCAAATGCCTTAGTGATCTGACAGTAGATGTATTGGTTTGCAGATGCAACCAGAGACACTGTCCAAATGACCCCCAGAAAAGGAGAACATTAAATAAATCCGAGAATATAGCAGTCCATTTTCTCATTTCTGTTTTTCCCCCAATGTAATTAGTTTCATTTTGTGTATTGAATTTGGAAGTTTTGGTAACACATTGGAGTCTTTCTTAGATATGTGATAAGATATAGATTGCCTGGATTCTATTGTCTTTAAGTAAAATGCCTGGATCAATTTATATATTGTGTGTGTTTATATATGTGTGCAAGTACATGTGTATGTTTATATATATCTAATACATATGTGTGTAATTTGGTTGAAATCAATGTTTCATAGTCTTATTCTTTCCAAAGAAAAGAGAAACCAGCTTCATGCATGTTTTCAAACATAATAAGCAGAATTCTAATAAATTACACTTCTTTTCCTTTCATGAGTACTGACACCTTTTCATGTATAGGAAAGTAAAGATTTCAGGTATTTAGCCTGACATAACTCATCACATTTTCAGTGATCTCAATTTTTGATGCTACTATTTCTTGAATAAGGTATACGGTTCCCAGATTTTAAAACACACTACATGAAAATCCATCGCTGTTGGGCAAACATGCACCCATAACCCAGAGGCTGAAAGTCCAGACCCTCAAGTTTCAGATCTTAAGAAAGAAGGGAATTCGGTGAACATATCATAGAATGATGAACACATCAGCTGTTGCTTTGGAATTTTTTTTTCTTTGAATGTTTGACTTACGACACTGTCCACCGTGAGCGTGCTAATTATATATTTTTTCTTCTGGCTTCTTCGTCGTTGGCCATTTCTTTTAAGAACCAGAAAACCAACGTCTTTCAGCAGTCTGATTGAATGCTGTAAGGACTCACATTCTGTAATGGTCACCCCTCTTTAGGACACCTTTTCCTGCATTCTTAACATGGAGCTATACTTTTTCCTGGAGTTTGATGTGTCCCTGGCCCACGCACGCTGGACCATGTTGCATAAGGTTTCCATCGGAACCCAAGGCTGCATGAGATGCTGGGAGGATATTTATTTGAAGTTGCACAGATGTTTACAGTAAGAAAGCCTAAGACACGGGCATCGGAGCACACAGCTAACCTTCCGCAGAGGGGTTGCCCGGCCTTAATGTGTTCCATGTGCTCCGTTCTCTTTAACAGCAACAAACAGGCTGCCTTTTATGGCCGCTTACTTGGACATTAAATAATGAGTCTCCCTAAGATCCTTGCCCCACACCTCAAGACTTCGGTTCTAGGAGAAAGTGACCTAGAGTGATACATCACGAGAAGCAAGCACAAGCCTCCATCTGAAATCTCACAGCATACGGTGCGCACACACACATGCATGTGCCCACACACACACGCGTCCGAACACACGTGCGCCAGACTTCTATGTGTGCAGGGCTACTCCACAGAAGCTGTACATGTAGAGCCTCAAAAGACTTGACAATAGCTTTCCCTCATGAAACTAAATGCATTTTAATTTTTTTTAATTAAAAAAGCAACAGTGCACATAATACAAAATCCAAGAGGATCAAAGGGTAAAGAATTAAAGAGAGTTCCCCCGCTCCTGGGGGCAGGCGCTGCCACCAGAGGTATATCCTTCCAGATATTTAAAATCATAAATACACATATACACTCTGTTTTACCTTTCCATTTGCAGTGAAACATACATCTTGCTGCTGCTAAGTCGCTTCAGTCGTGTCCGACTCTGTGTGACCCCAGAGATGGCAGCCCACCAGGCTCCCCCATCCCTGGGATTCTCCAGGCAAGAACACTGGAGTGGGTTGCCACTTCCTTCTCCAGTGCATGAAAGTGAAAAGTGAAAGTAAAGTCACTCAGTCGTGTCCGACTCCTAGCGACCCCATGGACTGCAGCCTACCAGGCTCCTCCGTCCATGGGATTTTCCAGGCAAGAGTACTGGAGTCGGGTGCCATTGCCTTCTCCGAACATACATCTTGGACATCTGTACTTTGCTCTGATATACACCCAGATTTTAAGATACCTGGAAGAATGGATAGACATACATGATAAAGCCAGTCAAGTAAAAAATGTAAAAGGTAGAATCCAGGCCCTGGATAGGTTTACAGGTAAAATTCTTTAAATTCTGCTGTATGTGTGACAGTTTTCAAAATAAAATGCTGGCAAACTATATATCTCAGTGCCCATCTTATTATCATATCCTGTTACTTACATTCTTACGTATGTTCGTATTTGTGTAGAGCTACCTCCTGCTTTTTTAAGGGGGGCTTGTTACTTCCAAGAATGCGTTTCTCTCTGGAAGGACTTTTCTCTGTTTCTAGTCCTTCCTTCAGCAAACAGGGCCACAGTGAACATGCTGCATACATCTTGATACAATAATATCCTTCACTTACATCTTGGTGGGATACAGCAGAAATGTTAGCTGAAAGGGTTTTGTTCAGTTAACAAAATGGTAAATATCCAAATTGTTCTTCCAAAAGATTATACGCATTTTCCTTCTCCCACAGCAACGTGGGAGTGAGCCCCTGACGTGGACTGGCTGTCAGAGCCTTGGTAATACAGAACCACAGTCAGCAACCCCCCTCCTCTTGCTTATTTAGCAAGGCCTCAGCCCATCTCCATGCGTCTAAAATAGGATACAGACGTGAAAGTGGATGAATCCCCGTAGTCATCTGGCCTTTTTTTGTCTTTTTACTTTAAATCTCTGGATGACAGAAAATAGGTGTTAAATTCCTGGGATCAGAGTCCTTTCGATTCAGCTGGACTGACAGCCACATTTGATGGATGGGAAAACCGAAGCCCAGAGTTGGAAAGGGACCAGCCCAAGTTCACATGGTCACTTCCTGGCTGAACCCCACTGACGAAGGCAGGGAGTGATTTAAAACTTGGCTCTGTGTTTGGACTGCAGAAGCCTGCTCCGCTGGTATCCCCGTTACCTGAGGATGCTCGCGGAGCCTGGCGGCCAGGACAGGGAGGTGCTGTGACCGCGGATTGTCTATGTTTAGCTCCTGCAGAGTACGGCGGAGGTGGCTGGCTCCAGCACGCAGCTCCTTAGATAATGACCAGAGAACACTGAAAATGTCCTTTTGGGTTTTGGCTGAATAATATTTAAGGATTTTGAAACAGTGACTTAATTGTGTTTTTATGTAATTGATGGTGTTGTCGTAAAATGTATTGAGACACCACATCAGCATTTTTCTCTAACTGTTCCTTGGAGAAAAATATGCTCATATGAAAATAGTTTCTTCACTTTCCACTCATAGAATTGAAAAAAAGATATTGTGCTTCCATGAAATCACTGAGCCCAGAGATTGTCTCATTTTAAAGTGTCTTCCCCTCCGGACTTGGCCTAAATAACACAAGGCTCTCTCCTCATCCTTCGGGTTGGGTTGGCCCTTGTTTTGGAAGCGGTGCAGGGAGAGGGCCTCGGGAAGTTGGTGCAGGATGTGGTCTGGGAAGTGCCCTGTCCAGATGGGTCAGCGTGGGGCAGGCAGAGGAGCCCTGCGCCTCCCCCCTTGAGATCCCTGCTCGCTGGGTGCCAGGCCTCTGTTCCCAGTTTGCAGCGTGGTGGAGGAAAGTGCTCCCAATCGCTGCACGGGAACAGCTTCAGTTTCCAGAAGTTGTGTCTGAACTTAAAGCCCCTGTTATTTCACGTTGGCATCAGAGAAATCAGGGCATTTAAATAAATTATATTCGTTTTCCTCGCCTTGGCACCGTTGTTTGTATTGGGGAGGGGTGTGTGCAGTTGAAGTCAACTGTAAGAATTAATTTTGGTCCAGATCTTGCTACTGGAGTTTTCACTCTGAAGAGTCAAATTGTAAACATTAAAAATAAAAATTCAAACAGTTGCTTTCTAATTATAGAAAACTCACAGGTCTACTAAATTAAAAAAAAAATAATAGTAATGCTTTAAAAGCACGTTTGGCTGCCTTCCTAGTGGCCTGGATCCCATGCAGTAGGCCAGCCTGTGTGTGCGTGTGTGTATGTGTGTGTGTGTAGCAACTCCAGGGGCTGGCCTGTTCAAGTCGGTGCCCAACTAGAGAGCCAGCCTCCTCAAACTGTGACATCCCTCCTGGCTTCGATCCCTGCGCCCTTGTGGTTCCCCACCCGGAGGGCAGTGTGCTCCCTGGGGCAGATCCTGCAGTGTGTGGAGAGGGCGCCCAGGAAGACACTGCAGCATCTTCGGACCCCTCACGGCAGGCAGGGTGGGTGCTGTAGGTTCAAGGTCGGAACAGCAGCTGCTGCCTCCAGCATCTGGGAGAAATACCCTTCCAAAGTGGGCGACAGCACTGGGAGTTATTGTGGGCTCGGTCTTCAACTTTAGGGTGAGAACTGGGGTGGGGCTGCCCCGTGTGCCTGGTGGGCACAAGCCAGGCTCTTCCTGTGGCCTCGACCCAGACGTTTCTTAGAGCTCATCGTGGGTCTACTGGTGTGAAGTTCACGAGCCATTGTGCATTGCCAAGAGCTTTACAAAGGGTTCTTCAACCTTTGTAAAGGTTTCAAAGGACCTTTGGATCCTTGCAGAGGTGGAAACACACACACACACACACACACACACACACACACACACACACACACACCAAAAATCCAGAAAAAAAATAGTACAAAGAAAAATGTGCATTTGACTGAATTATGCTTTGTCTTTTTTCTTAAATGGCAATGCTTATGAGTCTTGAGGTCTGAAATAAATTCATTTTTCATGTAATTAAACCTATTCACAGGAGTGCAGTATTTATTTTTCTAGGTTTTCAAATATTTCAAATTATTCAATAGTGAAGGTTGCCAGTTGCCTTCCACGGAGGCTCACGGTTGTGCTGTGCTCTGTAGAGCAGAGGGAGGGATGGATGGATGGTATCAGTGCAGTGCTGGACTGAGGTGGGTATGGACTTCTCCCTGGAGAGGAGGACCTGGCCTTTGGTTCTGGGACTGGATGGTCACCTTTGCGAGTATCTCAGCACTTGCTAGCAGAAGACTTGTTCAAAACAATTTCCATGTGAGTGTTAAGTTCTCAGCTTCCGTGTTGGATGAAAAAAGCAGGTTGTCAAACACAACACAAAAAAAGCAGGTTGTCAAATACAACACAAACCCAACACACTCACACACATGAATTTGTTAGACTAGGAAAAGAATTATAGTCCTCCAAATCGAAGTCGTTTTTTTCTTCTTTATCTTCTCTTTTATATGCCTTTACATCCCAAATTTTCAACAATAGACATATGTCAGTCACCCTTGGACCTAATGTTGATCCTGTCTTGTATTAGAGACCCTTGTGGCCAGGCAGAAGGTACTCATTCATTTTCATTCCTTAATTTGTTCATTTACTTCAATGATTCATTCCTTCACTTATTCATTCATGTAAAAATTAAATATTTCTCTGATGACTCAGATGGTAAAGAGTCTCCCTGCAATGTAGGAGACTCAGGTTTGATCCCTGTGTTGGGGAGATCCCCCTGGAGAAGGGAGTGGCTACCCATTCCAGTATTCTTGCCTGGAGAATCCGATGGACAGAGGATCCTGACAGGCTACAGTCCATAGAACCGCAGAGAGTCAGACACAGTTGAGCAACTAACACTCTCACTTTCACATCATTTTATCCTAGGCTCAACTTTCTCCTACTCTCTCCCTCTTTCTTTTATTCTCTCTCTTTTCTCCTTGACCTTTCACACACACACACAGCCTTGAGGGAAAGTGGCCCTTCCCACACTGGGCCTGCCATTGCATATGTCCAGGAAATGAGAAAATAAACAGTCTGTATTGGATAATCCTGACCTGGCACCCTGACTACGGTCAGGACCATTGCTTTTACTATACTGGGGTCTGTTCTACACACACATCCTGGCGCTAGTGGGTCTCCATGCAGTCCCAAGGAGAGTGTGAACTTCCCAATTAAGCTTGATAAAGATAACCAGAAGTACACTCTAGAGGTGGACAGTTAAAAGAAAAAAAAGAAGAAATCATCTTTGGGGCATTTCAGGAGTGAGCCATTTGATGATGTCAGGAGATGTGTCCAGGGATGCTGTGAGGTGCGGTAGGGCTTTCGCAGGGTGCCTTCAGCGAGGTGTCCAGCTCTGCCTGCCTGCTAAGCAGGGGCCTTCTCCTTCCAGCACCATCATTACTTCTCCTTCTGTTGGGAAGATGAATGGGGTTCAGAGCATTACCTTAGAATACAAGGACGTGGGGGGAGGTGGGGACTTTATAGGAAAATCACCCTTAGATTGCTTATAATACCTGCTGCTGCTGCTGCTAAGTCATTTCAGTCGTGGCCGACTCTGTGCGACCCCATAGACAGCCTCCCACCAGGCTCCCCTGTCCCTGGGATTCTCCAGGCAAGAACACTGGAGTGGGTTGCCATTTCCTTCTCCAGTGCATGAAAGTGAAAAGTGAAAGTGAAGTCGCTCAGTCGTGTCCGACTCTTCGAGACCCCATGGACTGCAGCCTACCAAGCTCCTCTGTCCATGGGATTTTCCAGGCAAGAGTACTGGAGTGGGGTGCCATTGCCTTCTCTGTTATAATACCTAATACAATGTAAATACTATGTGAGTGCATTCTAAGTGGCTTCAGTCATGTCTGACTCTGCTACCCCATGGACTGCAGCCTGCCAGGCTCCTCTATCCATGGGGATTCTCCAGGCAAGAAAACTGGATTGGGTTGCTGTGCCCTCCTCCAGGGGATTTTTCCCAACCAAGGTATCGAACCCATGTCTCTTATGTCTCCTGCATTGGCAGGTGCGTTCTTCACCACTAGCACTGTCTGGGAAGCCCAAATACTATGTAATAGTTGTTAATACACAGTAAGTGCTATGTAAATAGTTGCCAGTGAGCAGCAAATTCAAATTTCCCCTTTTTGGAACTTTCTGGAATTTTTCCCCCCAAGTATTTTCAATCTGAAGTGAGTTGAATCCACGAATCCTTGGATACAGAAGGTTAACTGTACATTGACACTTACCAAAAACTGTGGTTTAAAAATCCCAAGGCAGAAACTCACCCCTTTGGAGGATGTGTGAGGAGGCTGCCTGGTCAGAAGGTCTGTCTTAAGGCCTGCTAACCATCTCAGCACAGCCCTTAGGGAAAGGAGCTCCACCTTCTCCTTCACTGGTGCCAGAGTTCAACTGCTCAGGATTCAGTAACAGTCTCCAACAGAGATAAAAATGTTAACCAAAGCATGGAAGGGCTCCCAGACCTGCGACTGAACTGTTCCTTTCTTCTGTGCATCAAGAGTCAGGGAGCTCTAAGCCTCCTGGCCTGCCCCCTTTCAGCCAGGTGCTCTGCAGACACCCCTTCCTGCAGCCAGTCATTAGTATAGTCTCTTGGACAGCACCTGGTCGTATCTTAATTACAACAACCTGCAAAAGCTTAGGTCAGGGGAGAGGTCAGCAATTCAGGTCATACTGTGCAGATGCGCCTCCCCAGAAGGGCAGGTGAGGAAACATGTAACCCCCAACACAGGAACGATTGCAGATCCTATTCCTGGGTGGGGGTCGGGGGTTGGGTGGTGGGGCAAGGGACCTAGCAGATTTGTCACATCAGTGTCAGCTCACAGTAAGACATCTTTTGCCTGGTCCATGTTTTTTTTTGTTTTTTTTTTTTTAAGGTTAAAAAAATATTCACACAAGGGAATATTAAAGAGCAGTAAAAATGAAGGACCCCAAGCCACATGCAACAGCAGGGGTGGATCTTAGAAACACAGCAGGAGAGGATGAAGCAGATCAAGGCTCCATGCAGGCTGGGAATCATCTCTATAAAGCTCAGAAGGAAATGGGATTCTGTTGGGGGGTTAACATGTGTTTGTGTCCAGGATACCTGCTTGATGGGAGAAGCTCGGTGGTAATGTGGTGATTCTCATATTGGGTTCTAGTTTGCAGATATTTGTTTTATTATATTTAAGTACCTACATATGTATTGCATGAATTTTCATATGTAGCGAATCCTAGGAGAGAAAATGCTTCCGGGTGTGGTCTGGCTGATCCTTAAGACCATTTCCAGCTCTAAGCTATGGTTTCCCAGCCACACTGTCTCTTAGGTTTCTGTTTAGGGAGATCATGCTATCAACTGATTATTTAGCAAAGAATTAGGAACCCAAGGACTCATCACTTCTCTCTGCAGGGGTCACAGCTGAAGAGTCTACATCATTCAGGAGATGAAGCTGCAGTCTCAGTCAGCCCATTGTTTCAGAGATGGTTGTTTTGGAGGATGAGCAAAAGCGTTTTGTTGTTGTCATGGTGGCTGTTTTTTCCCTCTTCAAAGTTCTTCCAGTAGAAACTTTTTTTTTTACCGGGTGGTGCTTTGAGGGGCTTTGAGTGCCTGGTGGGTGAGCCCACTGGTTTCCTTGGTACTGGCCGCATCCCCCTGCGGGGACTGTGACTCAGGTGAGAAGCTCAGGTTAAAAGACCAGGTTGGCTCTGTCAACCTGTCGGCTCTTATTGGTCCTTCAGCCATTATCATGTCTTCAGTGCGGTTTACTTACATCTCACTGAGTGATTGTCATATGTTTATGTGTGTGTGTGTGTGTGTGTGTGTGTGTCTAATTCCCAGTGGAACTGAAAGTATTTATTGCAAATGATTTATGTGCAAAATTCTTAAAGAATTAAAAAAATAATTTTGTCTTTTTCAGATAGGAGCCCTTTGTGTTTATAGCATTCTTTGATCTGCCGCAGAGCTGGGCAGTCTTGGCAGCTGCTATTCATAGCTTGCTTGTT